>NC_057797.1:438548458-438790750 GCF_018294505.1 Triticum aestivum | reverse complement strand
CGGCGCAACGCCGGCTGCACCTCGAGGCCGGCCCCTGCCTCCGGCGCGCCCCCGGCCGGCCGCTCTGGCGCCGCGGCTGACTGGCAGCTTTGGCCCGCTCCAGTCGGCGCCGCCTGTGGCGCCCCCTCCACGAAGACCATGTGGTCCTCCCTCCTCTCCATCACCGGCGGGGCTTGGTCGACCTCTTCCAACGGGGGCACGGGGATGTCGGGGGCCACGGCGCGGAGGGGAACGACGAGCAGCGGAGGCTGGTTGTGCGAGGCCTCCGCCTCCGTCTCCGCGGCTGCCGCCTCCGCCCGGGCCTTGGCCGCCGCGTCGTCCCGCTCCTTCGCCTCCTGGGCGGTCCTTCGCTCCGCCGCCTCCCGCTCCTCCCGCGCCTCCCGTGTGTTTCGCTCCGTGGCCTCCCTAAGGTCGGCGCGGGGATCCACGCGACGGGAGCCTGAGGACCCTCCAGTCGGCCCGACTACGGAGCCGCCAGGACCTCGCTCAAGGGAAAGCGGTGCCCTGTCCGGCGAGCAAAGAAAGGTTTAGAAGAGCTTCAATCGAAAAGGACAACAAATATATATATATATATATATATATATATATATATACAAGACGTTTGACGACTTACGCCGAGATCCCCTGCGGCTGTTTCACCGCCTTGGGGAAGCGGGCCACCTTCACGGCCGCCTCATCCCGCTTGGTCGCCGCCGTGGAAGCCTTGGATTTCTTCGGCCGGCTGCCGAAGAAGGTCGACGCGGCCCGGCGCTTCTGCGCGCCGCCGCGGGCAGCCGGCGCGGCAGACGGGCCCGCGCCTTGATGATCAAGCGCCGGCTGGCGGTGCGGGGCGGCTTCGACCTAGTCGTCGTCCGGCCAGTCCTCGAAGCCGGCCCCGAGCCCCGCGCCTCCTGCCTCGTCGCCTTCCCCCATGATGGCATCTTCCATGGCGGCCGCTCCCAGTTCCGGATCATCAGTGTCATCCACCATGCGATCGGGGAGGAGCTGGTGCTCTACCCCTGCGGCCCCGGCCGTCGGCGGAAGAAGAGGGTTCTGCTAAGGGCAAACCAACTGGTCAGAGGTCGGCCATCATGAGGCCGGCTACAAAAAGGAAGAAAAGAAGAAAAACTTACGGCAGGCGGAGGGTTGGCGCGAGAATACGGCCCCTTGCCGTATCGCCAATCCTCGGCGAGCTTGCAGTTGGAGATGTAGTTCACCATGTAAGACACCTCTGCATGAGGCATCTCCCTGGTGCTTAGCCGGCACGGGTCGAAGCGGCCGCTGATCTGGCAAATCATGTGAGGCCGGCCTTGGAGCGGAAGTACTCGGCGCTCCATGAAGGCAGCCACCAAGTCGGCTCCGGTCAGGCCCTCTGACTAGATCATCACCCGGAGCCGGGAGACGGCTGCGTTCCCGGCCTGAGACAACAACCTGGCCTGGTAGCTGCACGAAGGTTGCCTCCCAGCCGGCGGGCTGGATACGTAAGCCCGCAGGTTGACGTAGTCGCCTTGCTAAGCGACGTTCTTCACGTAAAAGTAGGATTTCTGCCAGAGCTTCACCGACTGGATCAGCAGGATGGGCGGGAACGGATTGTTCTCGCCCGTCCGCCTCATGGCAATAAAGGCTCCGCAGGGGGCGGGCACGCCCGCGACGACGGTGTCGAGCTTGCTCTGGAAGAATTCCCCCCAGAGCTCGAGAGTGGGGAGAACCCCAAGAAAGCCCTCGCACAGGGTGACGAAAGCCGACAGCAGCATCACCGTGTTGGGCGTGAGGTGATGCGGCTAGAGGTGGTAGAATTCAAGGAAAGCTCGAAGGAATCCGCTCGCTGGGAGGCCGAAGCCGCGCAGTGCCTGCGAAATCTCCCGCTCGCCCTCCTCCGGTGCCGGCGAAATCTCCCTTGCCGGTGCCTGACGAACTCGCACGAAGTTCTCGCCCGGCAGGCGCCGCGTCCGGCGGAGGAACTCGACGTGGTCCTCGTGGACGTTGGAGCCATCCCACGAGCTCGACAACGCCATGGGAGCGACGCGGCGAGGAGCAGGACGATGCGACGGCGGAGACGCGCACGACCCCGCTACGGCGGGACCAAAGGAACCGAGAGGTCCGACGGCGGAACGGCGCGGCAATGGGTTGCTGCGGCGGCGGAGGGAAGAAGAAGGAAGGCGAGAAGGGGCGGAGCGAGGGAGAGTGTGCGATCCTCTGTCTCTCCCCCTCCTCCCCCTACTTATAGACCCGCGCGGCGGAGCCGAGGAGGCATGGCGTGGGGGAACGTGGGATCGACTGCACCCACTCCCCCCACGTCCCGCGATTATTGCGCCCTGATAGCGTAATAAAACCGCCGCGGGAAGGCGAGCGGTCCGTGTGGGCCGCAGAAGATCCGTGCTCGGGCCGAGGACTAGGAGTGGTGGGCCCGGGCCTGCGGCGGCGTCCCATCGCGTGCGTGCGTTGGCAGGATTTCCTTGCCACATGGCCCGCGGGATGGCGCGCGGTCATCTCGCAGGCCGACCCGTGTTCCCGCCTACGAGAAATGGAGCTTTCCGAAGATGGCGCGTACAAGCAAAGCCGGCCCCTCAGAATAGGAAGCTGACCAAGCTTCTCGTCCCTTTGACAGCCTCGAAGCTCGATCAACTTCGGGGACTACTGTCGGAGTAAATAACCACGGGTAGCCTAGTCGGCTCCCCCTGGCCCTTCTGAAAAAATTACGAACCGATCCGGCTCTCAAGAATCCAAGACATGGGGCCGCCTTCCCCTTGTCGGCTGTCTCCCAGGACGACTAACGGAGGGCGTCCCGACTTTAGCCCTCATGAAGAAAGCCGTGGGAGGGCCGGCTCCAAGAAGCCGGCCACGAGAAGGCTGGCTCCGAGAAGCCGGCTCCCACAAAGCGGTCAAGATCGTACCCTTGAAGTCTGCATCCACATAATGGCGATGTGACGGGGCGTGGCTACAGTAAAGCCTGCCACCCCCGAATCCCGGAGCACGCCTGGCACAGTTCGCCGTACGGGTGGGCATGACTCGTCCGGCGTGGCACTGTTGCCATGTTGACCCTGATGTCATCCACGACGGGCTGCCAGCGCGGCCCACGGGCGCTGGGTCCCTTCAGGCAGAGAGACACCCGAAGGCGGCCAGGCCTCCCCCAGTCGGCCCAAGACGGAGCCGGCTCCCTATAGCCGGCTTGCCACCTCCCTCGAAGGAGACGCCCCATTAAGGAGACAAGACGCGGTAAGGCTACAACGATCACCTGCAGGACAGCAGCACTGTATCCACGCCCACCTCGACGAAGCCCTCGTCACCAGGATTGAGCAACAGTAACCAGCCACCGACAAGGCCCATGACAGTGGGGCCTACCTGTCGACCAAGGAGCCGGCAGCCGGCGGGACCCACCAGCCGACGGGCCCCAGCAGCCAGCGCAGAAGCCGGCGAGTGTAGACACAGACGGCTGGGTCCTGCACCCAGCCGGATTACCATTGTACCCCCGGAGGGTAGGCCTATATAAACCCCCCGGGGCACCCATATAAACCCCCGGGGGCACCCATGTACCCCCGGAAGCATATTATGAGGGCGTCCTAAAGGGTGCCCGCCTTATAGCGGATGAATACTCCAACGATGTAATATTTGAGTAAACTCGCATTTGTGATCCTGTACGCTGAAAACTTGTTCATATGCGCTAAGCAACGCTTTTGAATTTAAAATATTATCTTCTGTGCGGCCGTTTATCAAATTTGAGAGATGGCGAGTCGTCGACTTCTGCCCCCATGCCACGAGTGCTGGGGTGTTCGGGGTAAACAAGAGCGCTCTTTTTCCCATTCTTGGGTCCTTCGAGGGAGGCGCTCAACACAACGAACAAGGCAATCGAACTATAATGCTCGAACACTCTCACTTAGCCATAGAATTCTATAATTTTAAATTTCGGCGAAGCCCCTAGTGTTCGGAAGACCGAGTTCGGGGCGCTATCCACACCTAGGCCGGACAAAGCCGACTCCTCGCTCTAAGCGGCATAAGTCTTTAGGGACTCGAAAACCTCTCGAACAGCGACCAGCTCTCGCCTCATCATGATGGTCAGTTTTAGCTTTCTCTACTGAGGTGCTTAGCCCAGCTCAACTGGGGCACAATCGCAGTAGTTCTCCTAGTGCTACCTTAGCCGATATAACAGAACGTAAGGTACCAAAACATAGGAGCCGGGCAAACCCAACTATTGACCCAAGACATGATTCGGAGCCGATGCATATAATGCTATAAGTTCGGGGTGCCGCACTTGTGAAAGTGTTCAGATTTCTCACACCGTATTGTGGGGTACTTAAGCCCCTGGAGTATTGGCCGTACCAAAGTGTACGGGTGCAACATGTCATTCATGAACATATATTCGTAAAAAAGAGTAATGCAATAATAGACGGAAGCTATGCATTGTTTATTTAAAAAACTGTGATCAAAGCAGAACGATACAAATACTGCAATAAGCAAAAGATGGGACTATTTAACATGTCATTTCCAGGGGCAAGCTGCGGAATGTTATGCAAAACAGGTATACTGCTCATTATAGAGACCACCTTAGAGTTCCATAGTGCGGCGTAGTTTTCTGCTTCCCTGGTTGTATCATTTGTGTGGCAATTGTACTGCCGGACAAGCCTTTCGAAGAATGGAGTCCTGAAAATAAGAGAAAATTAAGAAATCGGCAGCCCCTAGTGCGATTTAAGCCACGTTTCGGGCGTGCCGTGATGGTGCCCCTCCCCCTGTGCCCATGGTATTTCCAGAGCGTAGTTATGTACGCGCAGCACTGGTTTCGCAAGTTCGCGAGGTCTGGGGTTGGGGCCGCATTTCTACGCTTGCTCTGAACGTGCCAGGCGGTCTTGTTGTAGGTTACTCTGGGCGCTCTTGACGGTGTCCAAACGTTTAATGGCCGGACTAGAGAATTGCCTTGAGAGGCTGCTTTGTACTTCCCCTGCGATAGCCGCCGTATGCTCCTCCGTTCGGAGAGAGCGTTCGGTGTTTCCATTGACTGTGATGACACCTCGAGGGCCTGGCATCTTGAGCTTGAGGTATGCATGGTGCAGCACCGCATTGAACTTGGCAAATGCGGTTCGCCCGAGCAGTGCATGATAGCCACTGCGGAACGGGACTATGTCGAAGATTAACTCCTCGCTTTAGAAATTATCCGGAGATCCGAAGACCACTTCAAGTATAACTAAGCCTGTACAATTGGCCTCTACACCTGGTATGACGCCTTTAAAGGTCGTTTTAGTGGGTTTAATCCTCGAGGGATCGATGCCCATTTTCCGCACTGTATCCTGGTAAAGCAGGTTCAGGCTACTGCCGCCATCCATAAGGACTCTAGTGAGGTAAAATCCGTCAATAATTGGGTCTAGAACCAATGCGACAAATCCGCCATGACGGGTGCTAGTGGGGTGGTCCCTTCGATCAAAAGTGACCGGGCAGGAAGACCATGGGTTGAACTTTGGGGCGACTGGCTCCATCGCGTATACGTCCCTTAGCGCATGCTTCCGTTCCCTCTTGGGGACGTGGGTTGCGTATATCATGTTCACCGTCCACACTTGTGGGGGAAAACCTTTCTTTCCACTATTGTTCGGTGGCCGGGGATCCTCCTCGTCATCGCTATGCAGCCCCTTGTCTCTGTTTTCGGCATTTAACTTGCCTGCCTGCTTGAACACCCAACAATCCCTGTTGGTGTGATTGGCTGGTTTTTCGGGGGTGCCATGTATCTGGCATGAGCGGTCGAGTATTCGGTCCAAACTGGACGGGCTCGGAGTATTTCTTTTGAATGGCTTTTTCCGCTGACCGGGTTTAGAGCCTCTGAATCCGGCATTAACTGTTGTATCCTCAGCATTGTCGCCATTAATGCGGCGCTTTTGCTTGTTGCGACGCGACCTACCACTATTTTCCTTGGTATCCGAATTACCAGGGCTCTTGGTCATGTTATTGCTGCGAGCTAGCCAGCTGTCTTCTCCCGCGCAAAAGCGGGTCATAAGTGTCGTGAGGGCTGCCATAGATTTTCCTATCCTAGGTGCCGTGCAAGCCACTCGTCGCGGATGTTATGCTTGAAGGCTGCTAGGGCCTCTGCATCCGGACAGTCGACGATTTGATTTTTCTTGGTTAGGAACCGTGTCCAGAATTGTCTGGCCGATTCCTCTAGCTGCTGAATTATGTGGCTAAGGTCACCGGCGTCTGGTGGTCGCACATAAGTGCCCTGGAAATTGTCGAGGAATGCGGCTTCCAGGTCCTCGCAAAAACCAATTGATTCTGCTGGCAAGCTGTTAAGCCAATGCCGAGCTGGTCCTTTAAGCTTGAGTGGGAGGTATTTGATGGCGTGTAGGTCATCACCGCGGGCCATGTGGATATGAAGGAGATAGTCCTTGATCCATACCACAGGATCTGTTGTGCCATCATATGATTCGATGTTCACGGGTTTGAAACCCTCAGGGATTTGATGATCCATTACTTCATCTGTGAAGCATAGTGGGTGTGTGGCGCCTCTGTAGTGGGCTATATCACGACGCAGCTCAAACGAGCTTTGTCTACTGTGTTCGGCCCGGCTGGATTGACTGTATCCGGAGTGACGATTACCGTCTCATGCCGTGGGGCGCCCACGCGATCCGTAGATCGATCTTGTTCGCCTTGCCTTGTCCTCCAATATATCTCGCAGGTCTGGTGCATTTTCCCGTGCCTTGGTATTTCTTGAGCGGCGCCGGGGTGCGGCTTGAGTGCGGGGCCGAGAGGCTTCTCTGTCGCGGCCACGGGGTGGCCGATCGGCCGCATCATGCGCTGGTGATGTAGGTTTAGGTGCTTCCTCCTCTAGTCGGGGTAGCAACCTGCGCTTTGGGTAGCTCTTGGAGGGGCGTTCGAGTTCGTACTCTTCAGCCGCAAGGACTTCAGTCCATCTGTCGGCTAGCAAATCTTGATCAGCTCTAAGTTGTTGCTATTTTTTCTTGAGGCTACTCGTCGTGGCCATAAGCCTGCGTTTGAAACGCTCTTGTTCGACGGGATCCTCCGGCACGACAAATTCGTCGTTGTCGAGGCTTGCCTCGTCTTCGGAGGGAGGCATATAATTATCGTCCTCGACCTCTCTATCTACCGCTCTCTCATGAGGGCTGGCTTCTCCATCCTCCTGTGCTGAATCTTGCTGGAGGTGGTTGTCTTCGGCACTATCCAGGGTGTTATTATATCACGTGCCGGAATCATCGTTTTTGCTTTGGCGGGATTTAGAGTGGCGCCGCTGACGCCAGCGCTTAGGCTGCTTCTTGGAGGGGTCATCCTGCGTTGTTCCATCGCCATTGCCTTCTTTTGGGGTGTCCACCATGTATATATCATACGACGAGGTGGCTTTCCAGTGCCCTATAGGCGCTGGTTCTTGATCGTCTCCTGCATCGGCATCCATACCGTCGATGTCTTCGGATTCAAAGTCGAGCATGTCAGTTAAATCATCGACAGTGGGTACGAAGTGGGTGGTGGGTGGGCTTTGAATTTCTTCATCATCCGCATCCCAACCTCACTGACCATAGTCTGGCCAGGGCTCTCCTGACAAAGAGAGAGACTTTAGTGAATTCAGAATATCGCCGAAGGGCGAGTGCTGGAAGATGTCCGCGGCGGTGAACTCCATGATCGGCACCCAATCGGGTTCAATCGGTAGGGGCGCGGAGGCTCGGAGTCTGGAGAGGAGTCCAGCTCCTTGGATTCACGGGCTTCCCAAAGAATAGGGCTGGTGTTCAGCTTGATCGCCGTAGAGATTGCAGCCCCCGAGGCGGTGTCCAACCAACCATCCTCGATTGGCGCAGTTGGCTCCGAATTAAGGGTCGGAGCTGATGCGGGTGCGGCCTCCAGGGCACTGTTCGGCGGCAGAGCTAGATCATGCCCATCGACAGTGCGGCGCGCTCGGCTGCGGCTCGAATCTGTCGAAGATCAAGTCTCCGCGGAGGTCCGTTGTGTAGTTTAAACTTCCAAATCTGACCTGACGGCCAGTGGCGTAGCTTTCGATCTGCTCTAGATGGCCAAGCGAATAGGCCCGCAGTGCAAAGCCGCCAAATACGAAGATCCGTCCGGGGAGAAAAGTCTCACCCTGGGTCACATCGTCGTTGATGATCGGAGGAGCCATCGGGCCTAAAAGTGACGACATAGAGGAACTCTCAATGAAAGCACCAATGTCGGTGTCAAAACTGGCGGATCTCGGGTAGGGGGTCCCAAACTGTGCGTCTAGGCGGATGGTAACAGGAGGCAGGGGACACAATGTTTTACCCAGGTTCGGGCCCTCTTGATGGAGGTAAAACCCTACGTCCTGCTTGATTAATATTGATGATATGGGTAGTACAAGAGTAGATCTACCACGAGATCAGAGAGGCTAAACCCTAGAAGCTAGCCTATGGTATGATTGTTGTTTGTCCTACGGACTAAAACCCTCCGGTTTATATAGACACCGGAGAGGGCTAGGGTTACGCAGAGTTGGTTACAATGGTAAGAGATCTACATATCCGTATCGCCAAGCTTGCCTTCCACGCCAAGGAAAGTCCCTTCCGGACACGGGACGAAGTCTTCAATCTTGTATCTTCATAGTCCAGGATTCTGGCCGAAGTTATAGTCCGGCTATCCAAACACCCCCTAATCCAGGACTCCCTCAATCGCGACTCAGGAGCCTAACTGACCACGTAGCCCCTCACTCCTTGGTCCGTCCTACTGATCCAGTCAGCCCAATGGCGGCTGAGGTATGCGCGGGGTCGGGCCTTGCCGACATAGAACACTAGACCTACACCCAGATCTCCTTTTCTATAAGTTGTTTGTGCGTCAAGGGGGACTCCTGAGCATCGCGACTCAGGAGCCTAAGTGGTCATGTAGCCCCTCACTCCTTGGTCCGTCCTGGTGATCCGGTCGGCCCAATGGCGGCTGAGGTATGTGCAGGGTCGAGCCTGTCGGATTTCGGGTTCCGGCAGACCCTTGAGGTTCGAACACTAGGGTGCGCGCGGAGATTTCGCCTCCTACCTACCTGCACCCCTTCGCCTTGCTAGGATCTAAACTAAGGAAAGAAACAACACAAGAGACACAAGATTTATACTGGTTCGGGCCACCGTTGTGGTCTAATACCCTACTCCAGTGTGTGGCGTGGTGGATTGCCTCTTGGGCTGATGATGATGAACAATACAAGGAAGAACAGCCTCGCGAGGGTCTGTTCTTGGCTGGGGCGATGAACTGCTAGGAGGAGCTCAGTCACCCCCCCCCCTCTCTCTATCTGATCTAAACCCCTCTCTCAAGAGCCTCCTTCTCCGAACCCTTCGGCTCTCTGTCCGTGTGTGTCTCTATCTGTCTGTCCGTGTCCCTCTCTTGCGGGTGGCTGATCCTATTTATAGAGGCCCTGGTCCTCTTCCCAAATATCGAGCGGGAAGGGAGCCAACAATGGCAGGCTAATTTGAAGGGGGACTGTCGGTGTCAAAACCGGCGGATCTCGGGTAGGGGGTCCCGAACTATGCGTCTAGGCTGGATGGTAACAAGAGGCAGGGAACACGATGTTTTACCCAGGTTCGGGCCCTCTTGATGGAGGTAAAACCCTACGTCCTGCTTGATTAATATTGATGATATGGGTAGTACAAGAGTAGATCTACCACGAGATCAAGGAGGTTAAACCCTAGAAGCTAGCCTTTGGTATGATTGTTGTATATGAAGTTTATTGCCTACGGACTACAACCCTCCGGTTTATATAGACATCGGATAGGGTTAGGGTTACATAAAGTCGGTTACAATGGTAGGAGATCTTGAATATCCGCATCGCCAAGCTTGCCTTCCACGCCAAGGAAAGTCCCATCCGGACACGGGACGAAGTATTCAATCTTGTATCTTCATAGTCCAGGAGTCCGGCTGAAGGTATAGTCCGGCTACTCGAACACCCCCTAATCCAGGACTCCCTCAGTAGCCCCTGAACCAGGCTTCAACGATGATGAGTCCGGCACACAAATTGTCTTCGGCATTGCAATGCGGGTTCCTCCTCCAAGTCCTTCATAGAAGATTGTAAACACCAAGAGTGGTGTCCGGTTCTGCAAAATAAGCTTCCACATATTGCCATAGAGAGAATAATATTAAAACAAATCAAATCTGCTGACGTATTCCGCAGTGCGTCATCACACTACAGCCAAGTAATTCACTCGAATCATTTTCACTTTTCCACCTCAGCGTGTTTTGCGAGGAGGTTTCCTTGGCACGTCTTGTCAAAGCAGAGATCGTGTGCCCCCCTTTTACGGGATTCTCATCAATATGGACGTGGGTAACCCAATCGTGCCCGTTAGCATGTTTTCTCGATTAAAGGCGAGTCCCAAACGGTTACGGGGAGGGCTCCTTGTATTCAACCTCTTATAAAGAGACCAGGGCCTTACTCCTTTTCTCCAATCCCAAAACAAGTTCGCCCATTGCCTCCAGTTCCAGCACCCTAGGCTCCAGATTCCGGGCGCCTCAGACCTTCGACAATGTCCGGTTCCGACCTTCAAGGCCGATGGATGCCCTCCACCGTCACGGAGGAGGACGTGCTAAAGTTGAGAGAGGCTAAGTTCTTGACCGCCGAAATTCCGCACAGGTTGCCTGCTCAAAGGCAGGCTATCCCCAGTCCCCAGCCCGGTGAGAGCGTAGTGTTCATGTCTCACTTCCTTCGGGGGTTAGGCTTCCCGATGGATCCCTTCGTGAGGGGGCTGCTGTTTTATTACGGGCTGGAATTTCACGACTTAGCTCCGGAGTCCATCCTCCACATTTCCTCATTCATCGTTGTGTGCGAAGCGTTCCTCCGTGTTACTCCTCACTTCGGATTATGGATCAAGACTTTTGGAGTGGAGCCGAAGATGATCGAGGGACGACACGTAGAGTGCGGAGGCGCTATCATAAGTAAGAATGCTGATGCTCCATGGCCCGAGGGCTCCTATCAAGAGGAGCTTGGCTTGTGGCAACGAGAATGGTTCTATATCACCGTTCTTAGGAGTGCCAAGTGGGTGGCGCCTCCTGCCTTTCGCTCGGGTCCCCCACGACGGCTAGCGTCATGGGTCAACAAAGGATTAGATTGGGGGTTATCCAAAGACATGCCCATGTTGCAGGGCCGCATTAGGGATCTCTTAGAAGGAGACCTCAACCTGGTCAAGGTGACGCAGGTCATACTGATTCGCCGAACATTGCCCGGCAAACGTCGCTCCCTTCGTGTGTGGGAGTTTAATCCGGAGGGACCACGAGCTCTCCAGCATTTTATGGGCGCAACGCCCGTGGAGATGTATAAACTGTTCTTCGGATCACAAATGATGTGTCCAGATTTGACCGAGGACGCAGGCCTAAGCTGAAATCGCCTGGATACCCAAGTAAGTAACCTTGTGCCCGGACCTACTATCCATATAATCGTCATAAACTTGCCCCTAAAAGAGTTGTCCTTCTAAACAGGAGTGGATAGCGAAGGCAAAGCTGATCAGGTGTCTGGCTCCCCTTCCCGAAACCAGGCGGGATCCCGTGCTTGTCAGGATGTTGAAGATAATGCCTTTGGAGGGAAGTAAGGGGAAGGACAAGGGAACTATGGCCTCCTCGAAGGAGGCTGCTCCGAAGGGAGGAACCGACAATTCCTCTCCCAAGGGGAAGAAGAGGGCCGCCTCTAACAACCCGGAGACCATGGCCCCGAAGCGGGGGAGAAAATCCTCGTTAGAGGGTCCGACGCCGGGGAGTTCCTCGGCCGAACTACGCCCTCAAAGGGATCAGCCCTCCAGCGAGCCGTAAGTAGAGAGAGGTGTTCCTTTTGAGGGATGAGAGAAATCCTTGATTTATATCTGAGAAGATTAACCGAAATTTTACCTTGTAGCTCGTACCTCAGCCCTTCTCAGTAGAGCTCGTCTTCGGGGGATCTTCTTCCGGAGATGATGGAGAGCAGGACGCCTCCCCCTGCCGTACCGCCTAGCAAGGCGGGCGACCCTGAGGTGTCGTCGTGGAGGGTTTCTCTGAATCCGGCAGGGGCGAAAGATAGCTATGTGGCCCCCCAAGGCTCTCCACGTCCGGCCTTCGAAAGAGGCCATAGGACAAGTCCGGCACCGTCTGGTGCTTGGCCGGAGGAGCTAAAGATTCTGCTGGGGGGAGCTTCTATCTCAGAGGAGCACCATGCATTGATGGGCACGATGATTGAAAGGATTTCATCCGCAGAAAGCGGATTGCATGAGGCCGTCAAAAGTTTACTGACGGGTTTTGAGGTACGTTAGATAATGTACACTTTTGTCAGTTGCGCATAAGTAAGATTCACCCTGTGTAGATAGTAGCCCCTGAGACTCTACGCGCTGTCAAGAAATGACGGCAAGCAGAGGATCATAATCCCAGGTCTAAGATGTCGCCTTTGAATGTAGGTGACGAGGTGTCCAGAATCAAGCCGAACTGATGATGTGGCCGAACTAAAGCGGCAACTGGACGTGGCAGATGCCGACATCGCGCTTGTCAACAAGCGGCTTGATGAGGCTCAAGGTATGCCGACATCAGGTAAGAGGAGCTTCATGCCAGTGTCTTACAATGTGTGTGCTTGATGCAGATGGTACGGCCACCGTGCAAAATCTTAGGGCAGAACTTGCCCGAGCTAAGGAGCAAGCCAGAAAAAGCGATGCGGCTACCGAGAAGGCCCTTGAAGAGCTGAGAGCCGAACAGGCTGCTCACTACCGAAGCAAAGAAGATATGGCCGAGATGGCCGAGAAGTTAAAGAGCGCTGCAGACTATTGCAAACTTCTTGAGAAAGAAGACCGGGCGAGACAGACGGACTTAGAGAAGGCCATTGCCGATGCCAAGGACGCTCGCTCTGTGATGAGAGCTGCGAAGGAGGAGCTGCGTCAGGCCGAACAGATTGCGGCTGGAAAGCCCTTTATGCTGCGGAGGAAGTTTTGTGATCCGAAGTTTGCTCCGTTGGACCGGATGTGGAGTGTGGAGGACACCTATCTAGATTTGGCAGCAAGTGCTGCTGATGTGACCGAACACTTTCGAGATCTAAAAGATCGCGAAGTGGAAAAGCTTTTCTGGTCACAGTTCCACAATCTAGAGCGTCCATTGGCAGTGGATGATCGTTTGGCTCAATGGGCCAAACTGAATAGGTTGTCTGGACTCGCCATGAAGTACGTCATGGGTCACCTGTGGCCGGGGAGATCGGAGTCGAAGAGTTATTTCAGCTTGGTGCAGCAATTCCTTGACGCGGTGCCGCGTATAAATGCAATGAAGAGGTCAGCATGCATAGAGGGCGCTAGGATGGCTCTTGCCCGTGTTAAGACATACTGGGCAGAGATGGAGACCACCGTTGTTGCGTCCCGAGATTTGGACAAAAGCCGAGTACCCTCCGAGCACTATTTTCAGGAAGTTCTTGAAGGCGCTCGTGTAATAGAGATGCAGTGCCTGAAAGATGCTATGTTATGATAGCATATGTAATTATAAAGTAATATTTTGATAAACTGTAGTGGCATTTTTTATACTTGAGCCTCCAAGTATTGGGAACACCTCCTGTGCGGCCGTTTTAAGATATATATATATATATATATATATATATATATATATATATATATATATATATATATATATAATCTGAAAGATGGCAGTCGTTGGCTTCAGCCCCCACGCACATACTGCGGGGGTGCTCGCAGAAGACGCATTTTCACACTTAACCCAACGTCTTGGTCCTACAAAGGAGGTGATAGCGCAGCGGGCCAGGCAACCGGACTATAATGCTTTAACACTTTCACTTAGCCATAGGAGTTTGACAATGAGACTATTTAGGTAGCTCCTTGGTGGCAACTGCGCTTGTCCGAGTTCGGGGCGCGTATGTGCCTGACCGGGAAGCGGCCCTTCGTTAAAGCGGAGGAATTCGATAGATTCTGATAGGTCATCGAGTGGCTGACCAGTCTCACGCTACATCATGACAGTCAGTTTTCGGCTTTCTCTACTGAGGTGCTCGCCTGGCCGAACCGGGGCACAACCGGAGTAGTTCTCCTGGTGCTACCTTAGCCGATAGAGCGGAACGTAAGGTAGCCGAACTCAGGAGCCGGGCAACCCAACATTTGACTAAAGACATGATTCGGAGCTGATGCATATAATGCCAAAACTCGCGACGTCGAACACTCCCTAAGGTGTTCGGTCTTTATGAGTGCGGGCGAAACAAGACTCTTTATTAAAAAAGCCCCAAGTGTCCAGGTACGTGCAAAAATTCTGACGTGGCCACATGCCAAGACGCCAGCCTCCTCCTTGGTTATATCAGAAAGAAAAAAACCAGGGGATGTGTAGCAACAAGAGACAGTAAAAAAGGTTTACGCAGGGTCTTATCTAAAAGGAATCCTTTAGGACGGGTCCCTACTGCACGTCTGCGCCTGTGTCTCCGTTGTGCCGTATCCTGGACGGGCGCCGCGCGACGTTCAACTGTGAAAGAGAGGAACTGAGTTGAAAATGGGTTGTGCCGAAAAAGTTTAAAATAAGCAAAGTATAAAGTAAGATATATATAAGGTTGAGCTTTATTGTCTCTTATTGTATATGCGTGGATCCCCTAGTGTGGGGGTATATGGCTTCTAGGCCTGCATCAATGATGATTTTGCACCGAACTCGTCTATCCGCGTTCGTGGTCTTGAATGACCTATTTTGAAGTTTTTTGGCTGGTGAGGCCATTTTGCTGTGGGGCTGTCAAAGCGGCCGCACAGTCCTCCACTTGGGGAGGCGCACTTTAGTGCTTCCCCTTCAAAGAGATGATGCCTCGTGGACCGGGCATCTTAAGCGTAAGAGATGCATAATGCGGTATTGCATTAAAGCGAGCGAAAGCTTCGCGTCCCAGTAGTGCTTGATAGCGACTTGAGAACGGGACGATATGGAAGGTCAACTTTTCACGGCGGAGGTTATCGGCAGAGCCGAATGTGACTGTGAGCTAGAGAAAACCCATACAATGGGTGTCCGGACCAGGTATTACCCCTTGAAAGGAGGTTTTGCTGCGGTGGATTCTTGCTGGGTTTATCCCCATGTGCTGGATTGTATCCTGATATATCAGGTTTAGTCCACTGCCGCCGTCCATAAAGACATTTGAAAACTGGAGTCCGCCAATTATTGGATCGAGTATCAAGGCAGTCCAGCCTACATTCTTGATATTCCTAGAATAATCTAGCTCATCGAAGATGATTGGTTTTGACAACCAGTGGCAAGACCCTTTGGGGATGGGCCGTGTGGTGCGTACCTTTACGGGCGCCGCACGTTTTGTTATGTGAAGTGAGTTCACTGTTTTTACTTCTTGTGGGAAGTTCTTTTGTTTCTTGGTGCTCTGCTTTTGGGGTTCGTCCTCGTCTTCGCTTGGTGTGTCGAGCCCCTTGTGTTCGGCATTGAGTCTTCCGGATTGTTTGAAAACCCAACAGTCTCTGTGGGTATGGTTAGCAGGCTTCCCGGGAGTACTGTGTATCTGACATATCTTGTCCAGGATTTTATTTAGGTTGGATGGATCGTCCCTGTTATCCTGGGGGGCGATTTTTCCTGATTTTGTCGTGAGCCTTTGAATCCGGCATTGACTGCTGTGCTCTTCGGACTTTTGTCCTTAGTCCAGCGACGGTCCTTGTTGCGTCGCGGTTTTCCGTTTCCATCCCTGGTTTCGGATGTACTTGGGTCGCTGGGGCTGCACCTTGCCAACCAGCTGTCCTCCCCTACACAAAAGCGGGTCATGAGGCTTGTTAGTGCGGCCATTGTTCTTGGCTTTTCTTGGCCGAGGTGTCTGGCGAGCCATTTGTCTCGGACGTTATGCCTGAAAGCTGCTAAGGCTTCGGCGTCCGGACAGTCGACTATCTGATTCTTTTTAGTGAGGAATCTATTCCAGAACTGCCGAGCTGATTCTCCGGGTTGTTGAGTTATGTGACTAAGATCGTCTGCATCCGGAGGAAGGACATAGGTCCCTTGAAAGTTTGCTCAGAAAGCATCCTCGAGCTCTTCCCAGCTTCCAATTGTGTTTTCTGGAAGGCTTTTAAGCCAATGCCGGGCTGGCCCTTTAAGGCCTGCTCGTCGTCTACCGGCTCGTCCTGCTCTATGGCTGGGTTTTTGTTGAGGCGTGGCTTGGGTCGGCGTTTACGGTGACGCTTTGATTGCTTTTCAGGGGGTCGATCTCCCGTCCCATCCCCTTTTTCCTCGTTGTCGCTCCCTTTAGGGTATCCACTATGTACACATCGTGAGATGAGGTGGCTGTCCAATGCCCTATGGGCGTTGGTTCATCGGTATCTGTTGCATCGTCATCCACGTTGTCGATGTCTCCGGAGTCGAAGTTGAGCACGTTGTTTAAATTGTCGACAGTGGCTACCAAGTGGGCGGTGGGTGGGCTTTGAATTTCTTCATCGTCCGTATCCCATCCTCGCTGACCGTAGTTCGGCCAGGGCTCTCCTGATAAGGAGAGAGTCTTGAGAGAGTTCAGGATATCGCCACAAGGCGAGTGCTGAAAGATGTCTGCGGCGGTGAACTCCATTATTGGCGCCCAATCGGATTCGATTGGCAGGGGCGCGGGGGGTTCGGAGTCCGGGGAGGAGTCCGGATCCTCGGAGTCACGGGTCGTGCAGAGTGCGGGGCTAGCGTTCGGCTCGATCGCTTCTGGGATCGCAGCCCCCGAGGTGACGTCCAACCGCTCATCCTCGATTGGCGCAATAGGCTCTGAGTTAGGGGTTGGAACCGATGCGTGTGCGGCCTCCAGGACACTGTCCGGAGGCAGAGATAGATCATGCCCCTCGAGATAGTGCGGCGCGCTTGGCTGTGGCTCGAACCCGTCGAAGATCAAGTCTCCGCGGATGTCAGCCGTGTAGTTTAAGCTTCCAAACCTGACTTGATGGCCAGGGGCGTAGCTTTCGATCTGCTCCAGGTGGCCGAGCGAATCAGCCCGCAGAGCGAAGCCGCCGAAGACGAAGATCTGTCCGGGGAAAAAAGTCTCACTTTGGACCATATCGTTGTTGATGATCAAAGGAGCCATCGGGCCTAAAGGCGACGACACAGAGGAACTCTCAATGAAAGCACCAATGTCGGTGTCAAAACCAGCGGATCTCGGGTAGGGGGTCCCGAACTGTGGGTCTAGGCCGGATGGTAACAGGAGGCAGGGAACATGATGTTTTACCCAGGTTCGGTCCCTCTTGATGGAGGTAAAACCCTACGTCCTTCTTGATTAATATTGATGATATGGGTAGTACAAGAGTAGATCTACCACGAGATCAAGGAGGCTAAACCCTAGAAGCTAGCCTATGGTATGATTGTTGTATATGAAGTTTATTGCCTACGGACTACAACCCTCCGGTTTATATAGACACCAGATAGGGTTAGGGTTACATAAAGTTGGTTACAATGGTAGGAGATCTTGAATATCTGCATCGCCAAGCTTGCCTTCACGCCAAGGAAAGTCCCATCCGGACACGGGACAAAGTCTTCAATCTTGTATCTTCATAGTCCAGGAGTCCGGCTGAAGGTATAGTCCGGCTACCCGAACACCCCCTAATCCAGGACTCCCTCAGGGACAGCTAGTACTAGCTACCCTGACAAAAGTAGTCTTCGCCTGCGCAAAGCTCTGGTGATGACGCCGTCTTAGGCTCCACGGTGACCTCCGTCTGGTAGTCCTCCTGGTCTTGGTCTCGTTGCATCGAAATGGCAACCTTTGCCTGATGCCTCGGTACTCCGCGGCTGCGCTTGCCCCCTTTGCACCAAAGAGGAAGGGAGGACGTTGCGCGGGCTGGCACCCGCCTGGCGCCCTCGGTCGTCATGGCTTGCGTCACGGGCACCTCGTGAGGTACCCCGTCTTGATCTCTCCGCCTCCTCGTGAGCCAGCCTGACGAGGCCATGCCTGAGGAAGCTCCGCGTCGTCCGCCCCGTGAGGCTTGGCCCCTTGCGAGGGTCTTGGGTTTGTGTTGGTGAAGATGGGCCGCGCTGGACCCCCTTTTGAGCCACGCCGCAGGTAGGCAAGTCTAGGGACCCCCATTCCCAGAACACCGACAGTAGCCCCCGGGCCCAAGGCGCGCCCGGGCTTGGCCGTGCAGGGAGGCAGAAGGGCAAGAGCGAAGCGCCGCGGGCCCTAACAGCCTGCGGCCTTGGGCGCCGTGTGGTGGCTGATTGGACGTGGGCGGCACTGTTCCCCCACGCCCTCCTGGCTTTGCGCCATGCTAGACGGACCCGTAGTTGTACGCAGCCGTTCCCCTTTTGGTTGCTCGAGCGCCCTCTGTCCTTCCTTCGCTCGAACTCTGGTTTCTGTTCTCAACTCAATCTTTAACCTCCCCCCCCCCTTCCCATCGACATGGCTCCGACGAAGAAGGGAAGAGGGAAGAAACCCGTGTCTCTGCCTTGCCCGCCGCCGATGGCGGCCCTCACCGAGGGTTTGGGAAAGGTCAGCTTGGCCCTGGCCACCATCTTCAATGAATGCGGGAGGACGACTGCCTGGCCCGCGTCCCACTTCTCCATCGACAGGATAGCCACCGAGGTCCCGTATTTTGCCGACGCCCTGTGGGCGGGTCTGGTTCCTCCCTTTTCTGATTTCTTCAATGTCGTGCTTTCCCACTATCAGATCCACATGATGCATCTGAGTCCTAAATCCATCACTCTCCTTTCGGTCTTCGCCTTGGTTTGCGAGGCCATGATGGGCATCCTTCCTTCGATCGCCTTGCTGCGCCACTTCTTCTCGCTGTGCCTTGTTGACCCTACCCAATGCTGGGCGTGCGTGAGCTTCATTGCCGCGCCTGAGACGGCGGCCTCTGGGATTGACTTCAAGCTCCCTCCACCCGTGGCTGGGTTCCGCGAGCGCTGGCTGTATGTGGATGCTGGGATGCCCAGCCCCCTGCTGTCGGAGCCAACTTCGTCTGTTGTCCCCAATTCGGGCTGGGGCCAGGAGACGCTTGAGAGCCCCCGGCTCGTCTTCGTCTGGCACC
Organism: Triticum aestivum; assembly: GCF_018294505.1. NCBI lineage: Eukaryota > Viridiplantae > Streptophyta > Magnoliopsida > Poales > Poaceae > Triticum > Triticum aestivum. The sequence goes on along the minus strand of NC_057797.1, from coordinate 438,771,905 downwards.
GCATCACGTTCTTGAGGTCGCTTGGCGCGACAGCGCCCAAGGTGGTGAAGGAGTTCCTGCTACGCCGCATTGCTCCTCTCCAGCGCCACTCCCGCTGGATGTGGGCCTTCAGCGGGCGCGATGATCACATGAGGCTCCAGGAAGAGGACCTGACACCTAAAGTGCTGAGGACGGCGCTCTTGACCCTGACAGGGGACCCCAACCCTGGCAGCATCCAGCAGGGAGGGGCCTTGTTGTACCTCTGCCAGAGCGGGGGCGATTTTGTGAGGCAGACGCCTATCTTCGATGAGTGGGGGCCGTGCCCCGCCGGCCTTCAGGGGCCTCGCGAGAACCCGGTAGTGGTGACTGCCCTTCCAGTCGGCCAAGGCGACTCTTCCTCAAGTGGCGGAGCAGGGAGGCACCAGGCGCTAGAGGCCGAGGGTGCTCCCGGCAGGGTGACAGCGCCGGGCGAGGCTCATGAGGAAGCAGTTATCGGGGCCCGTGCCGCCGAGGCTGGAGGTGACAAGCAGCTGCCCTTTGCGCCTACAACCAAGGCCACTGAGGCCCCATTACCCTTGTCGCCTGCTGAAGTGTAGGAAGTACTTCGCTACTGATGAGTAAGCCTTCTCCTTTCCCAGCTCCCGATCCTTCTATTGCTCTTACTGACCATTGCTCCGCAGGCCCCTTCCAGCCGAGCTTGCGGAGACGGCTAAGGAGCCGTCCCCCTTGGCTTCGCCCCCTCCGTCGTCTTCAAGCGCTTCAAGCGGTGGAGCCCTTGTGGTGAGGGCGATCGACGAGGCGAACCGTCCCGAGGCGTATCATGGCCCCGCGCACCTCGTGATCCTTCGCGGGCCTTCTTGTGGCATAGCCAGTCTGCCGTGGGATTCTCGCCTGGTCGTGGACTGCGATTGGCTGAGGCGCTTCCTGCGCTCTTCACCTGGGGACGGGCTGGCCCCCGGCCGGGCTTCTGATGCGGCATGCCCGGCCATCGCGAGGGTGCCAGCCCCCAGCCCCCAGCCCGGAGGGGGAGTGCTGACTCGCGGCCCCCGGCATTTGCTTTGGGCAGATGATGGTGTGGAAGACGTGCTAGAGCGCGCTCGGGAGCGTCGCGCTCTCCGCCAAGGATTCCTTCGAAGGGCGGCTGACGCGGTAAGCATGCTTGGAGAGGAGCTTGCCGATGAAGACGCGCGCCTTGAGGCCGAGGGCCTGCGCCTGGCTGCAGAGAGGCGCGAGCCGGAGGGCGCCATCGCCCTTGCGTGCCGTCTGTGTGATCTTGACGACGCAGAGGCCAAGGCGTCGCTGGTGGCCTCTCGGGAGGCCCGATCTTGGGCCGCTGAGGAGGCTCGGGAAGCTGACCGGTGGCGAACGGCGGCGGAGGAGCGGGCTCGGGAGCTCCTGGCCTGGTGCCACTCGCTGGAGGAGCAGGTGGAGCTGCGCGAGGCAGCCCTCGCGTCGATGAAGGTGGCCTCCGGCGACTCAGCAGAGCTCCAGAAGCGTGAGGAGGCGCTGACGCTGGAAGCCGCCAAACGTACCCGAGAGTACGAGCGTCTGGAGACGAGGGAGCGCTTGGTGATGCAGGCGGAGGATGATGTTGTTGCACAGGAAGCCCGCGTCCTGGAGGAGGTCGGACGTCGAGTGGCGATGGTGCATTTGAACCTCGAGCACGAGTTCGAAGATAAGCTGGGGTTGATCCGGGCCGAAGCTGAAGGCAGGACTGCTGCCTTGAGGGCCAAGCTGGAGGAGGTGACGTGGCGGGCCGACGCTTTCCGGGCCGCTCTCGAGGGGGCGCAAGGTGAGCTAACCGCCTCCTAGGCCGAGGTGCTCCTCCTCTGCCAGCGGGTGGAGGAGGCCGAGGTTGTCGCGGGCCAGAATGCAGACGAGATACGTCAGCGGCGGGTCCTGGAGCATGAGCACGGCCCCATGCTCACCACGCTCCGGGAGAGAGAGCCAATGTAGCCTAGGGCAACATCTGTGAGGCGGCTGTTGGCGAGCCGCACGCAGTCAACTATGGTGGCAATCTTCAGTTCTTCACTGACGTGGTGACGCAGCTGGAGGCGCGGTCGGTCAGGGCTGACAGGTTGGTGGAGGAGAAGAGCCGCGCCCTGCTTGGGCGCGCCTTTTCTCGCATCTTCAACCACCTCCGGAACATGGATCTGCACTTTGATTTTGACGCCGCCATCGCCCTAGTCCCCCAGGCCGTCCGAGGCGACCTGGCGCACTGGGTGGAAGACAATGTGGAGGCTCTTATCAGGGCCTTCGCTTCGGACAATGACGACGTGATAGTGGCGGTTGTCGAGGGCGGCGTGGTGAACGGCCCTGACGCCGCTGGCGACGCGGACAGCAATGGCGGGTTCAGCGACGCTGGAGCGCGAGCACGCCCCCATGCTCCAAAACCTCAGGACCAGAGCCAACACGGCATTGGGCGCCGTCTGTGACAAAATGCGCCTCATCCCCACTCGGATGACTACGCCAGTCACCTCCTTTTCTTAAACAACATGGTGAGATGCCTGGATAATCGGTCCGAGAGGGCTCGCGTGTTTGTCGAGGAGAGGAGCCGCGGCCAGCTCAAGCACGCATTCTCCCGTGTCTTCAGCCACCTCCAGAACACCTACCCCAACTTTGACTTTGACTCCGCCATTGCCCCCGTGCCCGAGGCCATCCGGGATGACCTGGCGCACTGGGTAGAGGACAATGTGGATGCCCTAGTCAAAGCCTTCACCTCTGAGGATGACATGGTGGTGGTCGCTGCAGATGAAGGCGACGTGATCGACGATGGTGCGGGCGACACCAACAATGGTGACGGTGATGCTGGGGACGAGGATGGTAGCGCCGACGATGGTGACGATGATGCCAGGGACGCGTCTGAGGGAGTCCCGGAGGATGCGGCGAGCGATATGTCCGGTTGAGCCCATGCTCCCTCACTGTAGAGCCTATAAGCGAAAACTTGGGCATGGCCCTAAAAGTTGTGAGAGCATTTTGGGAGGGGGAGCCCCTCATGTAAATAGATTACTACCTATATTCCTTAGACCAAGCTGAAGATGTGTGTTTTTTACAGGCCCGCGAGTCATGCCGCAAGTTTACTACTGAAATTTACCTTGGTCGGGACCGGTTTACGGCCAGCTCGTCAGGTCGTGAACTCCTGAAGGTCCTGTTGATTCGCCCGAGTGGGCACCGCGAGGAGCAAGCACCAGCCATGGAAAGGCGTGCGTGGCGCGCGCGTGCTGCGCCCAGCCCCCGCTCTTGAGGGGCTCGCAAGCTAGGCAAGGAAACAGATGGCAAGAAATCGAACGAACGAGAAAAGTCACCCCCCGCACATAGCAATGAAAATTCAACTTCAACTTAAATCCAAAGCCTGAAACAGGGCTACAGAAAAGAGGTCAAGAGAAAATGGCCGCGTCCGGCACCTAGTCTAGTCTTCTTGTCTTCTCACTAGCGCGGAGCTAAGTGCTGCTACTAGGCATGGGAGGGAGCCCCCGAGGCCCGAGGGCGGCGCTCCTGAGACTCCGAGGCGTGTACAGCCCCACTCATTATTACATGAGAGTGTCAAGAGCGGAGATCTTCACAGGCGTGAGCCTTACTTCATATCGCCAGACGAGGGCCCCGCCTTGCGCCGCCCTAGACCACCGTTGGTTCGATCGGAAACCAGGATGAAGCAAAGGGGTAAAGGGGACGCCCTCGGCGACCACGGGTCCTCTGCCGGAGGAAGGCTCATCAGCACCTCCCCGACAGAGGGCCTACCTTCGGGGTGCGCCTTGCTCCGTGCGATGTAGGGAGGGACCTGGCTCCCGGCCTCTCCCCTGCAGCCCCCAGTGCGCTCCTCCTGGTGGGAGGGAGGTCATTGAGCCGGGGCCGTCGTCCGCTGTTGTGACCTGATCCTCCTGCGACCCATGGTTAGCATAAGCTTGCTCCTGAGAGATTAGTGGTACCCTGTAGCTGTCATCGCCGGCATGGTTGGTGAGGTTCATGGCGCGCTCGGGGGGCTCCTGGAAGGCCTCGGCTTCCAGCGCCTCATCCTCCCAGCCCGGCTCGAGGAACGAGCCAGGGTCGTCTTCCAGCGCATACTCCTGGTCTATCATGTGGGGCACGTAGGCCTCCGAGGCCGCCGCCCCGAAGACCTTGCCAAAGTGCCCCACGCTCCATGTTGCGCCGCCCTGAGGATGGTAGGGCGGCATTCTGCCGAGGCCGCGGGGGGCAACGCTCGTGCCAGCGCCCATTGGAGGTGGCGTGGGCGCGAGCGGGCGCCCAGCGCCTCTAGTTGCACCGGTGTCGATGAAGCCTCCTGGCGCACCTGGGGGTGCGCAGGCGCGGCAAGGCTCGCCATGCGATCCGGTCGTGGCCCGAGGCGTGAGCAAGGAGTAGAAGGGCGGTGCTCCCGAGGCCGCAGCGTCCAGTAGCTCGATGACGCGCTCCAGCAATGCGTCCCGACCGCTCTCCATCAGCCGGCATCGCAGCAGCTCCTGAGCCACCGTGAGTGCGGCCCTCATGTTTGCTTGTTCCCGTCGGGTGTGTGGGTCGTGGCCGCAGCGTGGATTGAGGCGCTGGCGGCCGCTCGTACTTGTCATGGAGTGAGGGTGGACAGCGTTTGACCGCGTCGCCCGCGCCCCGCGGCGCTTGGCGGCACGCACGCCACCTTGGGCGCTGGGTTGATGTCTTCTTGGGCGAATGGCGCTGCCCGAGCCAGCCAAGCTGCCCAGCGGTCGGCGTTGGTCCTCGGGTCGCCGGACATCAGACCCTCGAGACATTGGCGGATCAACCAGGGGAAGAGAAGCTCTGGCGCACCCCTACCTAGCGTGCCAAATGTCAGATTTCGGGTTCCGGCAAAACCCTTGAGGTTCGAACACTGAAGTGCGCACGAAGATCTCTCCCCCTCTCTAGCTCGCACACTCTACGATCTCATGGCCTAGCTCGATGAACCCAAAGAACATGCGACACAAGATTTATACTGGTTTGGGCCACCGTTGTGGTGTAACACCCTACTCTAGTGAGGTGTGGTGGATTGCCTCTGGGGCTAAGGATGAACAGTTACAAGGGAAGAACAGCCTCGCGAGGAGAGGTGTTCTTTTGCTTGGTGAACCTGTCTGGTGGCCTTGGTGGGATGGATCTAGTCCAAGATGAGATGTGTCCCTACGGTGGTGGCTAGTCCTATTTATAGAGGCCCTGGTCCTCTTCCCAAATATTGAGCGGGAAGGGATCCCACAACGACCAAATTCAAAGGAAGACAACTAGTACAAGTTATCCTGACAAAAGTAGTCTTCGCCTGCCAAAGGCTCTGGTGGTGACGCCGTCTTGATCTCCACGATGACCTCCGTCCTGTCGTCCTGCTGTTCTTGGTCTTGTTGCACTGATATGGAAACATTTGCCTGATGCCTCATGACTCCTCACCTACGCTTGCCCCTTTAGCACCAAAGAGCAAATGAGGACACTGCGCGCTGGCGCCCACCTGGCTCCAGTCGTCATGGCTTGCGTCACAGAAACCTTGCGAGGTGCCCCTCGCGAGCCATCCTGGTGAGGCCGCCCCTGAGGAGGTCCTGCGTCGTCCGCCTCACGAGGCTTGGCCCCTCGCGAGGGTCTTGAATGTTTGCTGGTGAAGATGGGCCGTACAGGACCGCTGGGGGAGCCACGTCGCGGGCCACAGGAAGGCAAGTCTGGGGACTCCCATTGCTAGAATGCCGACATTAGCCCTCAGGCCCAAGGCACGCTCGGGCTTGGCTTTGAGGTGAAGCCAAAGGGCAAGGACGGAGCGTCGCGGGCCCCATCAGCCTGCGGCTACGATTGGCGCGTGGCGACTGATTGGACATGGGCGTCTCCGCTTCCCCACGCTGCCTCGGCCATTGCCCGACTTGACGGGTCCTTGTTGCATGCAGAAAAAAGATCATTATTACCTTAGATCATGGAGGCCGGCGGTTGGCCTCCCCTTGGCTATAAATGGGAAGTGGGGCGGAGCCCCTGTCACCCGTCTCTTCCTTGCTCCTCCCGCTTCTTCTTCTTCCTTGATCCACTGCTCGCTGGTGAAGTCATGGCACTGATACGGAGGTTCTCGGCCACGGAGAAGGGCAAGGCTCCCCTCAACGAGCCCGAGCTACTCCCACCGAAGAAGCGGCGGTCCCATCGTCACGAGATGGTCGTGTGACCGGTAGTGTCGCGGCCATGGTACAAGAGGCCACCTCTTGGGTACCTGTTGCCCTTGTACGCTCACGCCGAGGGTTCCATAGGGAGGAACGATGAGCGCCGCCGCCCGCACCAGGGCCGTGGCCGCCATGCCGCGGAGACGCACGCTGTCGCCCCAGGGTTCCATGGCGCGCACTCCTCGCGCAAGTTCATGCTGTGGGCGGCGATGCCTCCGAGCACTTGGATTCGCCTCCCGCAGTACTTCACCGCCCAGATGCCGCCAAGGGGCCCTCTCGAGCTTTGGCTGCAGCATGCCGACTACGAAGCCCCGGCGACTGGAGCGGAGGTTGAAGTCGTCGCCTCCGGGAGGATCTTCATGACCCGAGGCTGGGGTGAGGTCGCCCGAGTCTGCCGCGTGTACGGCGCCCTCGCCATCCACTTCGAGTATGACGGCGCCTCCATGCTGTTCTTCAAGGTCTTCGACGAGGAAGGCCGCCGCTTGGAATGCTGCCTTGAAGGGGGTCACCAGGACCGTGCAGCAGCTGGCGCCGGGCCTGCCGCTGGCCTTGCCCGCAGCTCCTCTAGAGACAGTGGTGACTCGTGGTGGTCCAGCGACTCTCCCGAGCTCGCCGAGTCTCCGGAGACGAGTGACGACAGCTACGTGCCCCCGAGCTCTCGTTGGGCCCGGAGCAAGGCCACCACGTCCGGCCGCCGCCGTTGTTGATCTGGATGGGGCTGGCACCGGCCTCCCGTGACCCACTGTTGATGATGGCATCGGCTACGTCCAGTGCGTGAAGATAGAGCTCCTAGGAATTCTCTTCCTTTTGTTCCCTGCAAGGAATTGAAATGGACCCTGCGGGGGTGTGTAAAGCATCCGTAATGTCTTTTGTTGATATTATCCTTATCGTGGAAATATGTGAGTGCGTGTCCTGCTGAGACTTTGTCTCCCCTTTCCAATCTCGTGGCATCTTGGTGCTCTATGCTGACAAGTCCCGGTTCCCAGGTAGGTTGCAGCCGTCGCTGGTATGCCAGGTTGCGATGTCATGGTCAAGGCCAGGAGGTGAGCGGCCCGAGGTCCAGTAAGAGCTCCTGAGGCGCGATGCTCAAGAGGTCCCCTTTAGCGTGCAAGCAGCTACCTGGGGATGGGAAAGGGTGGCGACATTGCCGCAGCAGGGCAGCGACAAGGCGAGAATCTTATGTCGTAGCTCTGGGTCGGTCCAGGTACAAGACTTATCTTTGGAGTTCCGGAGCCGGTTTCTCGTGCCGCACCAGACTTAGGCGTCAGCCACTGCCGGGTAGCTAGGTCAGGCCCGTGCAGGCCTCCCCATCTTCTCCATGTTCTTCCTGGTTCTCTACATCCTCAGATCCTAGCCCTTGAGCGAGCTCAGCCGCCGCTGGTACGCCAGGTTGCGATGTCGTGGTCAAGGCCAGGGGGTGAGGGCTGGAGAGCCAGTAGGAGCTCCTGAGTCGCAATGCTCAGGAGCCCCCCTTTTTAACAGGTAAGCGAATTGCATGGGATAAGAGAGAGAGTCTGCGGTACCGCCAGCTGTAGTCCTTAGGAAGTTCCTGCAGGTTAGCGTGAAGAGGGGCGCAGATCGCCATGGTGATTGTTGGTCCGTCGCTGGCATGTAGGAGAGGACTCCCTACTGCGGAGAGCCCCCCGGGGCGTGTACAGCCCTGCCCTGACACATGGCTTGCACGGCAGGGCTACACGAGGTGTATCTGGGCACTCGTGAGCCAGCACGGGACTCACGAGACCCTACCTCAAGGCGGGTTGTGCTTGGTCTTGGTTCTTGATGGTTGCGGCGTTCCTGCGAAATGGTTATACAACCTGCGCCGAATGGGTTTCCTGAGGCTATCGCACGAGAAGGCCAAGCACCAACGACCCCAGGAAGTGACGTGAACGGGGCCGGCCCGCCAAACAGAGCTCAGCCGTTGGATTTATCAACGTTGCAGGGACGGGCCTGAGCACAGACGCCGTGCCTAGCCTTCTTATGCGAAGGATCCTGAAGAAAGACCATCGGCGCGCGGCTCCCTTGGTGGGTGAAAATCAAGCAGGTGATAACCATGGATAGATTGTGCATAAAAAGCAACTAGCTTAGGTAAATGTGAGAATGATACATGCCACTGGGTTGGACCCGAGCGGCCTGGGGTTGATGCAGCCCGAGGGGCGCTCCTAGCAGAGTGAACTAAAGATGCAAGCGGATACATGCCGCAGGGACGGACCCATGCGGCCTGGGGATGATGCAGCCCGAGGGGCGCTCCCAGCTGAATGAACTTGCAAAAATGTCACCTGGTTTGGTTGCCGAAGGAGTGTTGGGGTAGCTGAAGACACGTAGTGAAGAAGTCGCTTCTCACGAGCCGCCGAGACCCTGGGCCTTGGGAGGCTCTGGAGGCTCAGGTGGCTCCGGAGAACCGTCTTCATCTCTGCCAGGACCGCGTGCTGCCTGGCCTCCTGACCCGCCAGGATGCTCTGCAGATTGTGCTGGAAGGCGGTAGCCACGCTCGGCAAGTCGAACGGCGTGTGAACGTAGCTGTGAGGCGGGCCCTCACACCGACCAGCACGCGAAGGCCAGAAGCGCTCCTGAGATGCGGCCATGTTGAGACTTGGGATGTCGATGCATACGCGCAGCTCACCACCCTCGCCTGGGTGGGGAGCAACGCCAGGTGGGCTGTGGTCGCCGCGTATTGCTCTTGCTTCCTGAAGCTCCTGAGATGCCCCTGTGATGAACTCTGGAATGCCATGCGCTCCTCGCCCGGTGTCCTCCTGAGGGAAACATGCCACGAAGCATGCCTCCACATTGTGCCCGAGCGCCTCCCTCATGATGCTGGCTAGGTCCGAGGCCCTCCAGAAGAGAGCCCCCGAGCCCTGCCCGAGGAGGGCGCCAGGCGCGCCTCCCTATGCGAGGGAGGGAGGCGCCCCAGGCACTGGTGCCACTGGAGGTGCCGCTCCCTTGAGGCCCAGCGCAGAGTAGCTTCCTCTTCTTCTTGGGCTTGGCCTCGGGAGGGTACTGCGCACCCGCGCTCTCAGGGTCTTCGATTGATGCAGCTTGGAAGGCGCGCTCGAGGGAGCACACCGCGTCTCTTTCTTCGCAAGGGACCGTGATGATTTCGCCGCTTCCCGGCATCTTGAGGACGTTGTAGCCATGGTGGGTGACTGCCATGAATTTGGCCAGTGCTGGGTACCCGAGGATGGCATTGTACAGCAGGCGAATGTGGGCGACATCAAAGTTGACGAGCTCGGTGTGGTAGTTGTCGCACTGACCAAAGGTGACAGGGAGGTGAACTTGCCCTATCGGGATGGTGGAGCTATCTGTCACTCCTGAGAAAGGCTTGGTGGGCTGTTGCTGATCGTATGGTACTTGGAGGCTGTCGAACGTCTCGACGGACAGGACACTAAGTCTTGCACCACCATCGATGAGGGTCTTGGTGACTTCGAGATTGCTGATGACGGGTGAACAGAGCATCGGGAGGACGCCAGCGGTTGCCGCACATTTCAGCTAGTCCGCCGAGCTAAAGGTGATGGCGTACTTGGACCACCTGAGCGGGCGCGTAGCCTCGAGCTTGGGGAGGGCTGCATTCACTTCGCGGGAGAACTGCTTGGAGATGTGTTGGGAGGATGGAGCCTGAGCATCACCCAAGATGCAGGCGATGGCGCGCGGCTCCTGGAAGCCCCCAGCCCCTTCGTCCTGTTGGTGATCGTCGTTCCTTCTTGGCAGCGGTAGCGGAGGGAGGCCAGGTTGCCCTGAGGACGATCCTCACGAGGCTGGTCCCTCTAGGCGCCCTCACGAGGCTGGTCCCTCCAGGCGCCCTCACGAGGCTGGTCCTGCCAACGATCCTCGCGAGGCTGGTCGCGCCACTCTTGGCGGGGCCCACGGTCGTCCCAACATCCTCCACCTCGTCCACCTCCTCGGCCGTAGCCCCGGTCGTTGCGCTCGGGGCGTCGACCGAAGCGCCCATCTCGAATGGCCCTGAGGTCTTGACAATCGTTGGTGTTGTCCGTGGGTACGTTGTGGAAGGCGCAGAACGTGCGGCCGCCCTTGGACGACTCGGGAAGATCTCGGCCGCGTTTGGTGTCCGGTTCTGCCGCGAGTACGGCCACTCCTTTTTGCTTCACGTCCTTGACCTTGGCCTTCTTCTCCTCTGGATCTGCGGAAGGGAGCTCGAGGAGGGAGAGACGCCGCTCCTCGACCCTTGCACACTTGGTTGCTATGTTGAATAGCTCCAAGGTCGTGCACAGCTCTTCATGGACGGCGAGCTCCTCCTTCATCTTGATGTCACGGACGCCGTCGGAAAATGTTGAGATGATGGCCTCGTCTGTCACCTTGGGGATCTTGATACGCGTGTTGTTGAAGTGCTGGATGTACTTCTGCAGGGTTTCTCTTGGTTGTTGCTTGATGTGGCGCAGGTCACCAGTGACCGGGGGGCAGTCGTGAGTGCCCTAGAAGTTGGCGATGAAGTGGTTGCGCGTCTCCTCCCAGGACGAAATCAAGCCTGGGGGCAGGTTCAAGAGCCATGAGCGGGCGCCGTCCTTGAGAGCAGCCCGCCGTGGCCTTTTCGTCGCCGTTGGCCACCTCGATGCTCAGCTCGTAGAGCTGCAGAAACTCCGCAGGGTCGGGGGTGCCATCGTAGCGAGGAGGCAGATCCGGCTTGAACTTGCCCGGCCAGACGACGCTACGCAGCTCAGGAGTGAAGGCGCGGCAGCCCGCCGTGGCCACTGGGTCCCGTCGTGGCCACCGGGTCCCGTCGTGGAGGCGGAGCTTGACCTTGGCGTCCCTGCGCTGCCCCGGCAAGTGGCACATGGCCCTGCCGCAGCAAGAGATCCTGACATGGTGGTGCTGGATGCGGTGGAGCACCTTCTTGCGAACAGGGAACCTCCTGGCAACTTCCTTCTTCGGATGCGGGCACACGCCGCTGGGCCGTGCATCTTGGGGCGAGGACACCGTCTTGACGCGGGGGAGGCTGAGGCGCTCCATGAGTCGCACGCCTCGGCGCGAGGGTGCAATCTTGGTGCTGAGGGGGGAGGCGCTCTGTGAGTCACATGGCCCGCAACAGGGGCGGGCGAGGCAGCAAGAGGGATGGTGTAGGAGAGCCCCCCGTGGCGCTGACGAGCTCGGCGATTCGGTTCAACCAGTCCTTGTAGAGGTCGTCGACCGGGGGTAGCGCAGGAGCTCGCGTGCCATGAGCAGCGCGGCCTACGCGTCTGTGGGGGCGCGGCGAGCGTGAGAAGATGAGACGGCCAGAGTCAGCAACGGGGTGGCGGTGCGACCGTCCCGCCGCACAGAGGGGTGCAATGAAGAGGCTTGCTGCTCGTTTGCCGCCTGGCCGGTGGCGGCGTTGGCAGCAGGTGACGGAGAACGATGGGGAGGTCCGCCAACAGGGGCTGTCTGAGCGACACGGGTGGCGAGAGCGGCCCGACGCTCAACACAGGCCCATCGAGCGTCGTCCATGAACTTGGCGGAGTGGTGATGCTTGGATCGACGAAGAGGAAAGCTTCGACGCACCCCTACCTGGCGCGCCAAATGGCGCCGTCCATGGGGAGCGTGGATCACTAGACCTACTCCCAGATCTCCTTTCTATAACTTGTTAGCGCGTCAAGGGGGACTCCTAAGCATCGTGACTCAGGAGCCTAACTGATCACGTAGCCCCTCACTCCTTGGTCCGTCCTGGTGATCCGGTCGTCCCAAGGGCGGCTGAGGTATGCGCGGGGTCGGGCCCTGCCGACGTAGAACATAAAACAAATAGAAAGGAAATCACAGTATTTCAAAGCAAATATTATAGGACATATTGTTCCCCTGGAATCAAACGCGAGATTAACGCCTCCACAAGGCATGGTGCATATTGCAGAAGCTAAAATAGGAAAGGAGCCGCCAGCAGGTTGCCTCATCATCCCTGGACACCGCCGTCGCCTGCAAGGGATGCTTCTTCTCCAACGGCGTCGCCTTCACCTACACCACCAGCCGGAGTTGCAGGACCGGTAGCGCCGCCGGTCGACGGCGCGGGAGCGAAGGCGCGGAACCTCTTCAACAGGGCCTCCACCCGACCCTTCACAGCTGTAGCGGCGGCCTCGTAATGCTCATCTTTCACAGGCTCCAGCAGCTCGTCAAGGCGGGCGGAGGGATCACAAAGGTGGAGGTGGCTAAAGACACGTGCCAGCGCGGCCAAGGAGAGAACGCGGGCTTCTCCCTCTGCCATGGGACCGATGCTGCTCACGACGTCCTCAAGTGCATCAACCAGGAAAGGAACCAGCGGGTTTGGGCCCTCGTCGGCAACCATCGGCTCCTCCAAGCCCTTCTCGTAGAGCAACTTCAGCATCGTCCGAGCCTTCTCTTCAAGGAGCCTGAAGGCCGAGCGGTCCTCAATCAGGACGTTCGCCTTGGCGTCGAGCTCAGCCTTCTCCGCCTTCAGCTTCTGCTCCAACCCCTCTAGCCGGCTGCGCTCCGTGGCCTGCGCCTTCGCCAGCTGCTCCAGTTCGGCATCAAGATCCTTAACGGCATCCTCTCGGGCCTTCATCTTCTCCTCCTCCACCTTGCAGCCTCGGGCTTCATTCACTTGCTCCCTTTGCACGGTCTCCAGCTCGGCCGCCAGCGACTGGCAGCGGTCCTGGGCGGCCTCGGCGGCCTTCAGCGCCACCTCATGGGACAGCCACAGCCTGGGCAACAGCCTCCATGTCCTTCTCGGAGTCAGCAGCAGCTTGGCTCAGTGCCACCCGGACGGACGCGTCGAAGAGCAGCCAACCAGAGACCAGTTCCAGGCGTCCGGCCTGTGACGCCCTGAGACCGATGTGCCAGTTGTCCTCCAATTATTCGCTGTTGTTGCCTTGTCTTTTGCCTGCGTGTTGCATTTCATCATGTCATCATGTGCATTGCATCATCATGTTTTCGAAACTTGCATTCGTCCGGGTTCTCCGAGTTCTCTCCGTTGTCCATTCTGAGCCCAACCACACTTGCACGCGCCCGCGGCATGTCCGAAATAGTATTTTATAAGTGGCCGGAAAATGTTCTCGGAATGGGATGAGAGTTGACGTGTGGTCTTATTGTAGTGTAGATAGACCGCCTGTCAAGTTTCATCGCATTCGGAGTCCGTTTGACGCCCCAACGGTTAACTATAGCGGCATTATAGCCGGTATAACGTCAGACGTTTTCGGTCTCCGAAAATAGTCGCCGGGCCTCTCTCTCTTCTCTTCTCTCAGCTCGAGCCCTTCTGCACAGCCCACGAGTTCCAACCGACCCCTCGCGCGTGTTCGAAAAGCTGTCCCGGACCCGACCCGGACTGTCGCCACCGTTGTGTCTGGATCATCCCCAAACATCTACAAAACGTCTCCATTTTGTTAATTGGACTTCCTAACATATTTTTCTTGACCGTCCGATTACGATCAAAGGGACGAGTTAACCCCTACCCAGATATCCTCAGGTTATATATTCTAGCCAAACCCTATTTTCTAGGGATTCCCCTAGCTGCCACCGCCACTCTTCATGTCTCCTCCTCATCGAGATCTCCGCCCGATCCACCTGCTCCTCTCTTTCCGCGCCTGACCAACCCTCCATCCCGATGCACCCGCCTCCTTCCTCGGCCCCTTCCCGGCAATCTAGCCCCAGGAAGCAGCAGCGCCCGAGCGCTCCTCTCCTCTCCGGTGCACCCCTCCACTCCAGCGCCGGGAACGGAACCCCACGCCCGGATCTCGCCACCGGCCGCCCGCGCCTCTACTTCGAGGACCTCCTCGTCCCCAACCAAGAGCGCCGTCCGGTCCCGAGCTCCTCCGCCATGGACGCCGGGTCCCAAGGTCATGCCTCTCCTCCTCCTCACCTTCCCCTCCCTCCGTTTTCCCCTGCCATGGCCTCTCTCCTCACGATCTCCCTCTTGTGCTGCACCAGGGAACGCCATGGCCGCCGCACCATGGAGCCACATCGACCCAGATCCGGCCGGAAACAGGACGAGCCCGTGCCTTCCCCGCCTCGGATCGGGTCGTCCCAGCGCCAAGTTCGTTGCTTCGCCTCCAGCCCTCGTGCACGCGACTCCACTACTTCGCCTGCGTCCTCGTGTCCTCTGCTTCCCCTGCGTCGCCCCCTGTCTTCTTCCTCGTCCTCGTTCAAGCAGAGAACGAGCTCGCTGCCGCCTCACTCGTTGACTGCTCGATGACCACGCTTGGGCCGCAAACGTGCAATCCGGCCCAGCGCCTCCTCACCTCACGGCTGGACGGCACCAAGTCAGCCTCCCTGCTGCAAGCCACTCCACGGGCCCAAGGCCTCGAAGGCCCATTGTGAGCAGCTCCCCAATCCGCCCAGATTCAGCCTGCCTATGTTTTTTCGTGCCCTATGAATTTGTCTAATTATCCGGAGACTGCCTGTTCTACAGAAAACCCCTCATAGTTCATGCATATAATAACTTATTAACTATGCACCATATGTAAAAACTTAATATATGAAACTTGCTTAGAATTTTGTCTAGTTTCATAATTTGTCATTTTCATCTATGTTTAAAATGATGTTTGTTTAAATTTGCTTTAATGTCATGTTAAAATGCTTTAATTCATATCTAAATAACCGTAGCTCCAAACCTAAGAAACTTTATATGTAAATGGGGTAGAATTTTGCCTAGTTTAACATTGTGGCATCACTTTGCATGTTTAACAACTATAAAATTGTGTTTAGGGCAGAACAGTACCAAACCTAATATATGCATATGGGGAATTACCGGAATTGTTGTTCGTTGCTTCCGACCTCATTTAAACTTGACTAGATAGGTAGTTTTACTTTGCTTCACCCTCTTGCCATGTTAATCAACATTTAATATTGTTGTGTACATAAACAAGATCAAACTAAATACGTTATGTGGTGTTTTGGCAATATGCACCCCGATGCATATTGAGCTCCACCTAATTTGTAGGATTGTTTGTGCACTTTGCCATGCCATGCCTCATTAAACCGGACATCCATCATACTTGTTTGCGCATCGTGCCATGCTTATGTGGTGGTTGTTTACTATGTTGCGTGCTTCTTTCCGGTGTTGCTTCTTCGGGTTGGTTCCAATAATGTCGCGTTTGTGAGGACCCATTCGACTACATCCGTTTGTCTTCTTCATGGACTCATTCTTCTTCCTTGCGGGATCTCAGGCAAGATGACCATACCCTCGAAATCACTTTTATCTTTGCTTGCTAGATGCTCGCTCTTTTGTTATGCCTATACTGCGATACCTACCACTTGCTTATCATGCCTCCTATATTGTTGAACCAAGCCTCTAACCCACCTTGTCCTAGCAAACCGTTGTTTGGCTATGTTACCGCTTTGCTCAGCCCCTCTTATAGCGTTGTTAGTTGCAGGTGAAGATTGAAGTTTGTTCCTTGTTGGAACATGGAGATGTTGTTCCTTGTTGGAACATGTTTACTTGTTGGGATATCACAATATATCTTATTTAACTAATGCATCTACATACTTGGTAAAGGGTGGAAGGCTCGGCCTTATGCCTGGTGTTTTGTTCCACTCTTGCCGCCCTAGTTTCCATCATATCGGTGTTATGTTCCCGAATTTTGTGTTCCTTACGCGGTTGGGTTATAATGGGAACCCCTTGACAGTTCGCTTTGAATAAAACTCCTCCAGCAAGGCCCAACATTGGTTTTACCATTTGCCACCTAGCCTTTTCTTTCCCTTGGGCCGGCCAACCCAAGGGTCATCTTTATTAAACCCCCGGGCCAGTGCTCCTCTGAGTGTTGGTCCAAACTGAGCGATGTCCGGAGCTACCAGGGGCAACTCTGGGCTAGCCCACCCGACGTCTGGCTCATCCGGTGTGCCCTGAGAACGAGATATGTGCAGCTCCTATCAGGATTTGTCGGCACATCTGGGTGGCTTTGCTGGTCTTGTTTTACCATTGTCGAAATGTCTTGTAACCGGGATTCCAAGCCTGATCGGGTCTTCCCTCTAGAAGGAATATCCTTCGTTGACCGTGAGAGCTTGTGATGGGCTAAGTTGGGACACCCCTGCAGGGATTTGAGCTTTCGAAAGACGTGCCCGCGGTTATGGGCAGATGGGAATTTGTTAATGTCCAGTTGTAGAAAACCTTAAGTTGACCTTAATTAAAATACATCAACCGCGTGTGTAACCGTCATGGTCTCTTTCCGGCGGAGTCCGGGAAGTGAACACGGTGTTGGAGTTATGTTTGACGTAGGTTGTTCTAGGATCACTTCTTGATCATAGTTTCTCGATCGTGCTTTGCCTTCTCTTCTCGCTCTCGTTTGCGTATGTTTAGCCACCATATATGCTAGTCACTTGCTGCAGCTCCACCTCATACCTTTACCATACCCATAAGCTTAAATAGTCTTGATCGCGAGGGTGTGAGATTGCTGAGTCCCTGTGACTCACAGATACTTCCAAAACCAGTTTGTAGGTGTCGATGTTACCGTGCAGATGACGCAACCAAGCTCAAGGAGGAGCTCGATGAAGATCTTGTCCTTTGTGTTGTTTCGTTCTAGTTGATCAGTAGTGGAGCCCAGTTGGGGTCGATCGGGGATCTGTGTAGCATTTGGGGTAGTCTTCTTTTATTTTGGTTCTGTAGTCGGACCTCGTATGTATTTGGTTGATGTAATGCTTTATTCATGTATTTGTGTGAAGTGGCGATTGTAAGCCAACTATGTATCTCTTTCCCTTATGTATTACATGGGTTGTGTGAAGATTACCTCACTTGCGATATTGCTTTCAATGCGGTTATGCCTCTAAGTCGTGCTTCGACATGTGGGAGATATAGCCGCATCGAGGGCGTTACATGGCCACCAGGTGACGGTCGGTGTCCTGAAGGTCTTTTCGCAGCAGGGCCATCGCAGAAAGAGCCCACTCTAGGACGTCGGGAGAGGTGGAGGAACCTGGGGTCAGCAGCACGGCAGAAGGAGGAGGAAGAGGCAACGTCATCACCATGGCCTGGGAGGCCAGAGGCTCCTGAGCCTCAGGGACCCCAGTGCCCGAGCCGGACGCTGGCCCCTCCGGAGCCAGCGGGGCCTCGGGGGCTGACTCCTCCCTAGGACGCTCCACCCAGCCTTGCGAGGATGATCGGGCTGGAGAAGCACGAGCGTCATCTCCACCTTTTGTCATGGAGAGGGGCGCGACCGCAGGAGGTGATCTGGGCTCAAGCAGTACCACCTCGCCCTCCCTTCTCCTCTTCGTCGCAGGCATCAGCCTAGTTGCACAACGAAGAAGTAAGAACAAGGCAGGACGAAAACACTTACTGGTCCACCGCGGGATAGTCCCTCCGCTTCGTGAGCTTGAAGCTGGAGAGCTTCACGGCCCAAGGCAAGGGCGCGCCAGCTCCGGGAGCAGAAGCGGGGGCAACTGCTAGGCCGGAAGCAGCTCCAGGCGGCGGTGAGGTAGGAGCATCGTCTCGGGAGAGCAGCGCCGACCTGCCCTTCGTCAGAACCACGAGCGGCTCTCCCTTCTCTGGGGGGGACATTGGCCTCGCCATCGTCGTCAGGCAGGAGGCGGAGGATGTCGGCCTTGCGCAAGGGGGAGATCTCCCCCATCTCCTCGGGGGCTGCCTCTGAGTCGTGCTCCTCATCCTCCTCCTCCTCTTCGTCCCTGCGGGAATCACCAGAGGACACGTCCACCGTCGCCGTCGCCAGCGGAACTTTAGAAGGCGCTGGCAGCACCAGGCCGTGCCCGTCAAAAGTGGGCATGGCGGCTACGACCTGTGCCCCGTCCTTCCGGAAGAACAAGGGAGCATGGGATTCGGTGGATACTCTTGGTCGTCTCCGACCAGGAGATAGAAGGCCACGACTAGCTCCTCGTTAGACAAAGCCTTTGGGCTCAAGCGGAGCTTGTCTTCTTCATACACAAGCGTCCACAGGGGGCGCGTGCGTGCCTAGAGAGGAGCCACCGTCAAGAATTCCCTCAGAAGCATGGCCCCCGTCAGCTTCGCCGCCTTCGTGTTGCCCGGCCTCAGGTCGGTGTTCATCTTCTCCAGCACCAACTTCGCCCGGTCGTCAGTAAGCTTTGCATGGGACCACCTCTCATCAGGCCGAGGCATCCCCGTCAGCAGGTTCAGCCGTGGGTGGACACACTTAGCATCCATCATAACCCACTTGCTCCTGAAGCCATCAGCCTTCTTCCTGGTCTTCGAAATCGCGTTAGCCTTGCCGGCTGCGATGAAGTTGGCGCACCCCGTGGTGTGGTTGTCGTTGATCCAGAGGTAGAAGAAGTGGCACAGCAGTGCCACGAACGGCATTACCCCGATGTACGCCTCACAGTAAAAGGCAAAGATGGACAAGAGAAGAACAGAGTTGGGATGGACATGACGAGCCCGTAACCCGTAGTGTAGGAGGACCGCGTAGAAGAAGTCAGAGAAGCGGGGAACGAGGCCAGTGACGGCGCTGCTCATGAAGAAGGGGTAGAAGGAGCTCTTCGAAGTCTCCGGCATGGCGAAGCCATCCCGGAGCTTGGTCTTCCCCTTCTTGTTGTTTTCCCCCGCTGTCAGCAGGCGCGTGACGGCGAGGTTCTTCGCCGAGACATGGGGTGCCTCCAGAGCCCGCTCGTACCAAGCAGGCGGCGAATCAACCTTAGGCTTTCGGGGCGCCATTGGTCGAAAGCTCAGAAGGAGATCAGAGCAGATCTGGAGATTTCGGAAGTGAGGAGCAAGAGAGGGGATCTAGAGCAAGGCGAAGGAAGGCAATGAAGGAAGGTGTTCCCCGCACCTACCTTTTGTCAGTCCGGCAGTTGCCGAGGCAGCATGGGGAAGCGGAGACGCCCACATCCAATTGGACGACATGCGCCAACTGTGGCCGCAGGCTGATGGGGACCATGGCGCTCTGTCCTTTCCCTTTGGCTTCGCCTAAGCCAAGTCCGAGTGCGCCTTGGGCCCGGGGGCTACTGTCGGCGTTCTAGGAACGGGGATCCCCAGACTTGCCTGCCTGCGACCCGCAGCGTGGCTCCATCAACGGCCTCGTATGGCCCATCTTCACTAGCAAACATTCAAGACCCTCGTGAGGGACCAAGCCTCGCGAGGCGGACGACGCAAGACCTCCTCAGGGGCGGCCTCACCAGGCTGGCTCGCGAGGGGCGGAGAGATCAAGGCAAGGGGCACCTCACGAGGTTTCTGTGACGCAAGCCGTGACGACTGGAGCCAGGCGGGTGCCAGCGTGCAGTGTACTCGTTTCCTCTTGAGTGCTAAAGGGGCAAGCATAGACGAGGAGTCCCGAGGCATCAGGCAAAGGTTTCCATATCGGTGCAACAAGACCAAGACCAGCAGGACAGCAGGATGGAGGTCACCATGGAGCCCAAGACGGCATCACCACCAGAGCCTTTGGCAGGCGAAGACTACTTTTGTCAGGATAGCTTGTACTAGTTGTCTCCATTTAAATTTGGTCGTTGTGGGATCCCTTCCCGCTCAATATTTGGGAAGAGGACCAGGGTCTCTATAAATAGGACTAGCCACCACTGTAGGGAGGGAGATGATCTTGGATCAGATTATCTTGGACATCTCATCTTGGACTAGATCCATCCCACCAAGGCCACCAGACAAGTTCACCAAGCACAAGAACACCTCTCCTCGCGAGGCTGTTCTTCCCTTGTAACTGTTCATCCTCAGCCCAAGAGGCAATCCACCACACCACACTGGAGTACGGTATTACACCACAACGGTGGCCCGAACCAGTATAAATCTTGTGTCTCATGTTCTTTGGGTTCGTCGAGCTAGGACGAGTAGAGTGTGCAAGCTAGAGAGGGGGAGAGATCTTTGTGCGCACCCCAATGTTCGAACCTCAAGGGTTTTGCCGAAACCCGAAATCCGACAATGTCCACCAGAAATTCCTGATAATAGCAGTGAGTTTGGCTGTAAATTTCTTAGTAAACAAAATGTTAGCCATGTAGTACACATGACTAGGAGAGGATACATATCTAATCAGTTCAAGCCTAGCCATGTGAGAGAGCATGTTCGCCTTATAAACAGGCAACTAGTTCACAAATTTATCAAGAAATTTTTTATTTGCAACCCTACTATTCTTTGCAAGGAAAATAAGAGTATGATGATGTGCATGAAAGCTTGATCGAGAATCCTAATCATGAGATGTTGGAACATTTGGACCCAAAGAAATGGGAAGATTTTCAGATTGTAGTTGTTCTCCATTCAGTCCTGGAAAAGCCTATTGAAGAATGATTTGCTCCTGCTCAAGCACATCACTAAGAGCAAATTTGAAGCTATACTTTCAAGTTGGGTTGATGAGTTTTTACGCTAAGATTGTTACATCATGTTGGGTTTCACTAGAACTGGGTTTGATAGACGCTTTCTTTTCTCCTTTATATGCTTTAATCTGTACATATTGGACACTTTATTTCAATCGCTTTTGCTTCGATACACCTCCTAAACACATGGACGGCTTAGATTATCTGTTACCCCTTCATTAGCAAGGGCATGCAAGTCATATTTGTAAAAGTGGTCCGCTCACCATGCACTACGTGGCACGAGGCATTTTTTTCATCCGCGTGGGTGGCGCGCTTTGTTTGTCAGAAAGTACAAAAAGTGGGTGCGGTTTGTTTGTGAGAAAGGACAAAAAGTGGGGCATGCAAAGTCGAACTTGCAACCTGTTTCTCAGGGGCTCATTAACACATTTATACTAGCTAATACGGCGGGACGGCGAATTATGCCAAATTCTAGGCATTTCGCTTTTCATCCGTAGGCAGCCATGATTTATTTTTTATTTTTGTCCACACCGGGTCACAATATATGTGTTGTGTGACGAGTCGTGTCGCGCGAGACGGTTCAACGCGACCGACCGACAATCACTGTTGCACCCCTGCCATCTTTCGTTGTTGCGCGTGATACGTCTCCATTGTATCAACTTTTCCAAACTCTTTTGCCCGTGTTTTCGAATCTAATTTGCATGATTTGAATGGAACTAACCCGGACTGATGTTGTTTTCAGCAGAATTACCATGGTGTTATTTTTTGCAGAAATCAAAGTACTCGGATTGACCTGAAAATTTACAGAGAATTTTTGTGGAATATTTAAAAAATGATGGCAGAAAAAGATACCAGAGGGGGGCCACCCAGGGGCACGCCTTACCCCCCCCCCCCCAAGGTGCGCCTCCTAGGCTTGTGGGGCCCCTGGAGCTCCGGCAACCCTAAGTCTAACTCCATATATACCTATTCACGGAGAAAAAAATCAGAGAAAAGGATTCATCGCGTTTTACGATATGGAGCTGCCGCCACCTCTTGTTCTTCATCGGGAGGGCTGATCTGGAGTCCGTTCAGGGCTCTGGAGGGTGGAATCCATCGCCATTGTCATCATCAACCTTCCTCCATCACCAATTCCATGATGCTCACCGCCGAGAGTGAGTAATGCTTGGTGGACGGTGATGGGTTGGATGAGATTTATCATGTAATCAAGTTATTTTTGTTAGGGTTTGATCCCTAGTACTATGTTCTGAGATTGATGTTGCTATGACTTTGCTATCCTTAATGCTTGTCACTAGGGACCGAGTGCCATGATTTCAGATCTGAACCTATTATGTTTTCATAAATACATGTGTGTTCTTGATCCTATCTTGCAAGTTGTAGACACCTATTATGAGTTATGATCTACATACCCCAAGGTGACAATAATTGGGATTGACCTTCAAAAAAAACAATAATTGGGATTCTTTCTAGTGATTACCGTAGTTTGAGGAATTCATGTATTCACTAAGTGCTAATGCTTTGTTCCGGTTCTCTATTAAAAGGAGGCCTTAATATCCCTTAGTTTCCTAATGGACCCCACTACCACGGGAGGGTAGGACAAAATATGGCATGCAAGTTCTTTTCCATAAGCATGTATGATTATATACGAAATACATGCCTACATTATATTGATGAATTGAGCTAGTTCTGTGTTGCCTAGGTTATGACTTCTACATGATGAATATTATCCAACACAATTATCCATCGTTGATCCAATGCCTATGAGCTTTTCACATATTGATCTTTACTAAGTTACTTTCGTCGTGTTGTTGTTACAATCACTACAAAACTGCTATTGTTAAATTACCGCTGTTATCGTTAGTTCCATACTACTTTGCTACTAAAAACTTTGCTGCAGATATTAAATATTTTAGGTGTGGTTAAATTGACAACTCAACTGCTAATATTGTGAATATTCTTTGGCTCCCCTTGTGTCGAATCAATAAATTTGGGTTGAATACTCTACCCTCAAAAACTGTTGCGATACCCTATACTTGTGGGTTATCAAGACCTTTTTCTGGCGCCGTCGCCGGGGAGCATAGCTCTATTTGCCGAGTCACTTGGGATTTATATCCGTTGATCACTATGAATAATCTTAAAGATACCAAAACCAAGGTTTTTCCCTATAAGATGAGGGGAGGTAAGGAACTGCCATCTAGCTCTGCACTTGATTTACCTTCTATTTTGAGTAAGCTTGTGACACCTACACCTGCTATTAATTTTGATATGTCGCAAGTAATTGATGATGCCACTTCTTCTATGAATGATGCTTATGATGATGCTAGTACTTTGCTTGATAAGGCTATGCCACTGGGTGAATTTCTTGATGAACAACTTGCTAGGGTTAATGAAATTTAGAATGCTGAAACTGATGATACTTCTGAAACTGAACACTTTGAAACACCTATTAGACCTAGCTCTCCTAGATATGGATTTCCTGATATACCTGAGGGTTAGGTTATGGATGGAGAGGTAGCTAGGGACCTTCTTGCTTGTAAGGATAGAGATTATCTTAAGAAATTACTAGTCAAGTTGAAAGAAAAATCTTTGAATTCTAGAATGAAATAGGATCCAAAGTTTTTTACTTCACCTATCTTTGTTACTGATAAGGATTATGAATTCTCTGTCGATCCTGAGTTGATTACTTTGGTTGAATCTGATCCTTTCCATGGTTATGAATCTGAAACTGTTGTGGCACATCTTACTAAACTAAATGATATAGCCACCCTATTTGCTCATGAGGAAATATCTGTTACTACTATATTCTTAAGTTGTTTCCTTTCTCGTTAAAGGGTGATGCTAAGACTTGGTGTAATTCTCTTGCTCCTGGTTGTGTGCGTAGTCCCAGGATATGATATATTATTTCTTTGAAAAATATTTTCCTGCTCATAAGAAACAAGCTGCTTTATAGGAAATATTTAACTTTGTGCAAATTGAAGAAGAGAGTCTCCCACAAGCTTGGGGAGGCTTCCCCAATTACTTAATGCTTTGCCTGATCATCCTCTCAGGAAAAATTAAATGCTTCATATATTTTATAATGGACTAACTGATGCTTCTAGGGACCACCTAGATAGTTGTGTTGGTTGTGTTTTCAGGGAACGAACTGTTGAACAAGCAGATGAATTATTGAAATATATTGAATAATGATAATGATTGGACTCTTCTCGAACCACCGACCAAGCCAACTCCAAAGAAGAGGGGTATCCTATTTCTCAGTCCTGAAGAAATGCAAGAGGCAAAGAAAACTATGAAAGAAAAAGGTATTAAAGCCGAAGATGTTAAGAATTTACCACCTACTGAAGAAATACATGGTCTTAATACCCCAACAGAGGTAGTGGAGGTAAATTCTCTCTATAGATTTGGTGAAGGTGATATTCCTTATAATAGATCTACTAGTCAATACTTGGATGAATTTGATAACTTTATTCTTAAAAAGGAAAACTTCAATGCATATGTTACTAGACAATTGAAACGAAGTGCTTATATGATTGAACGCTTGAGCGACTATTTTTTAACTGTTAATGATCTCAAGGTTTTAGCAAACATGCTTCCATGGTAGAAACTCAAGTAGAACAAGTTCTCAAGGCACAAAATGATTTGCTAAATGAAATGAACAGCAAGATGAATGATCATGTTGCTAGAGTTATGACTAGAGGTGGTAAAATGACTCAGGAACCTTTGTATCATGAAGGCCAGCCTAAGAGAATTGAGCAAGATTCTCAAAGAATTAATATTGATGCACCTAGTCCATCTAAAAAGAAAAATAATGATGATAGGACTGTGCATGCTTCTAGTGAACCTATTGTAGACACACCTAAGAATCCAAATGATATGCGTATTTCTGATGCTGAGACATAATCTGGTAATGAACATGAACCTAGTAATAATGATAACGATGATGTTCATGTTGATGCTCAACCTAGTAATGATAATGATGTCGAGATAGAAACTGTTGTTGATCTTGATAACCCACAACCAAAGAATAAAAGATATGATAAGAGAGACTTAATTGCTAGGAAACATGGTAAAGAAAGAGAACCATGGGTTTAGAAACCCATGCCCTTTCCACCTAAAGCTTCAAAGAATAAAGATGATGAAGAATTTGAGTGCTTTGTTGAAATGCTTAGACATGTCTTTTTGCGCTTGCGTCTGACTTATATTCTGAAAATGTCTCCTTATGCTAAGTATATGGAAGATATTGTTACTAATAAAAGAAATATACTGAAAGCTGAAATTTCCACCATGCTTGCTAACTATACATTTAAAGGTGGAATACCAAAGGAACTAGGAGACCTAGGAATACCAACTATACTATGCTCCTTTAAAAGAAACTATGTTAAAACTGCTTTATGTGATCTAGGAGCTAGTGTTGGTGTTATGCCTTTCTCTTTGTACTGAAGACTTGATTTGAATAAGTTGACACCTACTGAAATTTCTTTGCAAATGGCTGATAAATCAACTTCTATACCCATCGGTAGTTGTGAGGATGTGCTTGTCATAGTTGCAAATGTGACTATCTTAACAGACTTTGTTATTCTTGATATACCTGAGGATGAAAGTATGTCGATCACCCTTGCTAGACCTTTTTTGAATACTGCAGGGGTAGTTATTCATGGCAATAAAGGCAATGTCACTTTTCATGTTAATGGTAATGAGCATACGGTACACTTTCCGAAGAAACAACCTCAAGTGAATAACATCAACTCTATTGGAAAATTTTCAACAATTTCTATTGGAGGTTTTAAATTCCCCATTCCTACTGTCAAAAAGAAATATGAAACTCTTATTGTTGGGGACATGCATATCCCCATTGAGGTAACCTAGTGTTGCACCAAGATTCTTCGGTTTCATGTCATTCGGAAGAAGTTTGTTAATAAGACTTGATCAAACTTATTAATGGATTCCTTTTGACGGGCATGTGACGGATGAATTTAGTAAACACAACCTTCAATACCCATTTTTACTTCCTGTTATTTAGAATTAATAAAGTAGAAATACTATTATTTTACCGTTTTCTGAATTATCCGTGCAATAAAAAATGACCAGAAAATAAAAGTTCTCCAAATGCCCTGAAAATTTTATATGATTTTTTGGAATATTTGAAAATTTTGGCACTGAACACACCCCAGGGGGTGCACCTATGAGCCACAAGCTCACAGGGCGCGCCCACCCCCTGGGCGCGCCTAGCAGGCTTCTGGGCCCATGTAGGCCCCCTCACTTATTCCAGGCACCCATCCACTTCTTCTTCCTCCAGAAAAAATCACACTATTGCTCAAACCCATGTTCCTGCTCATCTTGCTGCCATTTTCGGTCTCCTTGCTCGGAGCTCCATTTTCAAAACTGTTTTGGGGGATTGTTCATCGGTATGTGACTCCTCCAATGGTGCAGTTAGTTTTTTCTTTAGTGCTTTATACATTGCAAATTTTTGCTATTGTGGTGACCATGTTCTTGATCTTGCATGTCAAATTTATATGGTTCAAAGTAGTTTTGTTGCATGATATAGCCTCTAGGCACTTGTGGGAGTAGTTGCTACCAATTTTGTTGAGTTTTGTTCACTTTTATTTTAAGTCATGATACGTCTCCAACGTATCTATAATTTTTTATTGTCTCATGCTATTATATTATCAATATTGGATGTTTTATAATCATTTTATAGTCATTTTATATCATTTTTGGTACTAACCTATTGACATAGTGCCAAGTGCCAGTTGTTGTTTTTTGCACGTTTTTTACATCGTGGAAAATCAATACCAAACGGAGTCCAAATACAGCGAAACTTTGCGGAGATTTTTTATGTCAGGACCCTGACTCAATGCCACATCGATCTAGCATGTAACACCTCATATCACTTTGCAGCCTCACGCACGGTATTCCCATGGGTGTCGCCTTACCTTTGCCCGGGACCGTTTGCGCCTTTTGGCACACGTATATGATGGTGTCGCTAGCATCCATATGATAAGGAGCCCGGGCTGACATGGCTAGTCGTAAACCCAAAGTGGCACAAACCTACAAGGACAGGCATCCATGACCCAGCATCGAACGTGTCGGTCGTCAGCTAGTGAATCCAGGCTGTAGCATTGGGCTAGCAGGACTCCGGTGAACCGGGCTATAGCGGGCTAACAGGACTCTGGTATTCATCGCGTGACATTTCCCCGAAGGGACAGACACAGGAACGAAGAAGGACACATGCCGGCCAGCCTAAGTGTTCCGGAGCAGTAGCAAGCTACCATGGCTCGGTGGAAACACTAGGAGACATTTCCCGGTAAGAGAGGCTACTAAGGATAAACAACTAGATAGTCAGATCCCACACATACCAAGCATTTCAATCATACACACAATATGCTCGATATGTGCAAATACAACAAGGCATCACAACATGACTCTACGACACAAGTAAGTATTCATTAGGCTCCGAGGAGCGAGATATTACAAACAGGGGTCCCATGACCCAACATTCAGAGCATACAAATCGAAGCACAAGCAAAAGCGGAAGCTATCATGTCTGAGTACAGACATCTATAAATGAAAAAGGCTTGAAAGCCTGGCTATCTACCAGATCCTGCCGAGGGCACAAGATCGTAGCTGAGGTAACAAGCTAAACGTCGAAGTCCACGCGGTACTACTAGCGAGACTGAAGTCTCTCTGCAAAAACATAAATTAAGCAACGTGAGTACAAATGTACCCAGCAAGACTTACATCAGATCTAACTACATATGCATCATTATCAACAAGGGGATGGTGGGGGTTAACTGCAGCAAGCCAGCTTTGACTCGGTGGCTAACCTGAACTACGACTGCAATGTAACTCTTTTGAGGTGGCGCACACGAGTCCACATATTCACCATATCAATACACCACTATGGATCCGCTCTTGTCTCCCTACGAGAACGCCATCCATAGCACTCACGCTTATCTTGCGTATTTTAGAGTATCCACTTTCACTTGTCTATGAACTGTACAGGCAACCCAGAAGTCCTTTTCCACGGACACGGCTATTTGAATAGATCATATTAACCCTGCAGGGGTGTACTTCATCACACACGCTCTCACCACTTACTGCCGTTTACACGACATGTACTCGGCAACCTTCAAGCGGAATCCCAACGTGGGTGTCGGCCACGGCCTGCCTAAACACTCAAGTCTCTAGTCCAGGTTTATCGCCTATTCAGGTTCCATCCATGAGGAGATCCGGCCGGAGTTTCGCTCACAGCCCCAAACAATGTGAACAGGGTTCCCGAGACACCAAACGGGCGCCCGGTACACCATGCCACGTGCCTACCGCATCACAGCCCACCCCTCCGGTCAGCGCTGCCCACGGCCTCCAGCATACTACAAACACCAGAAACTACTTGCAACTCCTGGACAGATGACAAGGGTGATTAAGAAGCCGAGAGGGTCCATTGGTTTCGGGCCCAATGCGTGGTAGTAGCTGAATCATGGATCACAAACACAGAACTCAGTTCCTGAGGACGGCTGCAATGAGACAACCCACCATGTACTCCTACATGGCCTCTCACCGCTACCTTTACCAAATCGTGTTCACACACTTAGCTCACACACAGTAGGACGTGTTCATACACCTCTGATTCATTCCCGATGAATCAGACCTGGCACAACTCTAAGCAATAGCAGGCATGACAAACAAGCATGAATGAGTAGGCACAACAGGGCTCAAACAACTCCTACTCATGCTAGTGGGTTTCATCTATTTACTGTGGAATGACAGGTCATGCAAAGGATAAAGGGGTTCAGCTACCGCAGCAAGTAACAGTTGAATCGTTGTTGTCCTAATGCAGTAAAAGAGAGCAGGAGCGAGAGAGTGGGATTGTATCGGAATGAACAAGGGGTTTTGCTTGCCTGGCACTTCTGAAGATAACATTGAGTCTTCATCAGTGTCAACGATCACATCATCGGTACAGCGTCTACCGAGGGGGAACAACACCGGCAAACACAGAAGAAACACGATCAATGCAATGCACAATATGATGTATGCTATGACATGGCAATATGAATGTGTTTTGGGCTAGTGCACCTAGCTATGATTTAAATGAAGTTGGTTTGAATACATGATTCAAATTCCAACTCCATATATGATTATTTAAATGCCCTTTATTTGTTTTGTCCAAAACAGAGGACAAACATTGTTCAAACATGCATGAAAATGGTACAGATGGATTCCTTGAATTTTTCTGATAATTTTTCATATATAAATTATTTAATTTGGAGTTACATTTGAATTTCTATGATTTTTAGAAGTTTATATAATTTTCTGGAATTTCCTGAATTTTATTTTAAATCCAGAAAATTGTTAATTGCGTCAGCATGACGTCGGGGTGACGTCAGCAGAGTCAACATGCTAGGTCCGGGTCAAACCTGACCAGCGGGGTCCACTGGTCAGTGACACAACTAATTAACCAAGTTATTTAGCCTTAAGTTAATTCTAACTAAACTGTTTGTGGGGCCGGGGCCCACTAGTCAGCAACTAATCAGCTAACTAACCTAGGTTAATTAGTGTTAAACTAATACTAACTAAAATTAGCAAGGGTGGCCCACATGTCATTGACCCAGGGGTCAAACTGGGCCCACCCAGTCAACGGTCAGCGGGTCAAACCCGCCGGACTTGGTCCATGGCTCGTCGCCGGTGAAGCCCGAGACGGCGGAGGGGGTCGGAATTCCTCCTCCGGCGACCAAATGGCCGGCGGAGGGCATCTACGTGACGCTGAAGATCCCGCGCGTCGAGTGGTGCAGTCAGTTATGCCGGGGGCGATCTATATCAATGGCGGCGAGCTCAAAGGCGGCGGCCGGAGTTCGGGTCTCAGCGGTTCCGGCGTTGCGTTGCACGACACGAGCAATTGGAGGGGGTTTTGGTCTTCTGGCATTGTGCTGAGCACGTCGGTGCGTTCGGTGGTAGCTCTAGGTGACGGTGGCCACGGTGGCGACATGGCCAGCGGAGCCGAGCTCGCGGCTCCGGTGGAATCGAGGCTACAGGGCGCAATCGAGGCGGGGAAGAGAGAGGGGAGGCGTAGGAGCTCACAGCGGTGCCGTAGGGATGGTTAGCCGGCTCGGGGACGTCCTGCGTGCGGCGGATCGACGACGATGGTGGTCGGAGCCCGAGGTGGAAGACGACGGCGATGGCGATGTTGCTGGCCTCCCGGGGTCGCGTGCATCGTGTGTGTAGCTCCACGGGGTCGGGACGGAGCTCAGGGATGCGGAGAGGGAGCGAGGGGGTGGCTGTGGCCGTGGGGGAGCTCGTCGGTGGCGACGGCTGCGTTCGGGCGAGTGAGAGAGAGGAAGCAGAGGAGAGAAACGAGGGAGAGGGAGAGAGCGAGGGGGTCCAGGGGGTCGGGGCGGCGCCGAGGAGATGACGCGCGGCGTCGCGGTGGCCAGGAGACGCAGGCAGGCAGCCTGGTGGCGTGGCGAGCTCGGGCGCGTGCGCCGTGTCCTTCTGGCGAGGGAGGAAGACGACAGGGGGGGAAGCGGCGGTGGGCTGGGCCGTGCTGGGCCAGGTGGGCTGAGAGGTGAGCGCCAGGTAGTTCTTCTGCTCTTCCTTTTACTTATTGTTTTCTATTTTTTTCTTCCTCTGTTTTGATTTAGTTTAGCAACTAAATCATTTTAATAAATTCTGTAGGTTTTTATGTGGCTTGCTAAAATATATACAAAGCCACTCACAAACTTCCAGAATTATTGGAGTCATATTTAATATATATTAAATATAAATCCAAAGCAAATAGTTATTGGATTAATTCAAATGGCCAAAATAAATATCTCTGTGACTCCAAAAATATTGGTTTAAATTTTACCTCTTACCAATATTTCCATGGAATAACAGGAACATTTTCTTGGACTCATTTGAGAAGATTTAAATGTTGGTTATTTTTAGAGGTTTCCTGAGGCTTTTGAAAATTCCTCAATTCAAGTTTCAAAATTTTAAACATGATGCACACATGGAAGCAAGCATAGGTCAGGCCAGAACTAGGGATGTGACAACTCACCCCCACTAAACAAGAATCTCGACCCGAGATTCAAGTGTAGGGTAAGACGATGGGGAACGCAACCTAACACAATCTTCACGATCCAGGTTTCCCTTCATAGGACATTGATTCGATCACCATCATTGTCTTGATGTCTTGCTCTGAGAACTCTAGCTAATCATGACAAGAAGAGGAAAGGAAAACTCTAGAAGGATCGATCTTCTCGAAGATCGAACAACTCAGGATCAACTCATGGGATGAGACATTGACACATCTCTCGAGCTGAGACACGAAGCACACCTCTAGAGGGATGGAGTGGAACAGATGACGAGGGTTCACTAGGTAGACAACAATTCCACACTTAAAAAGGTGGTAAACGATTGTCAACGTAGCAAGGAGTTGAGTTGCCATGATACCACAACGAGGCACCTTAGGAATGGTGACTCGTAGATATATCCCCTTAAGTGGCAAAAAGAATTACCTTTGATTCAGAAATCATTGAAACTCTTTAAACCAGCCTAAGGCAATTCTCGAGCGATCATTTGGAGGGGTCGGTAGAATGGCATACTCGGACTTGGATGATGTGGATTACCTTGTTGAAAACAACGTAATGGATGAATTTTCTTACCACCGGAAATGGAAGAGACCCATGGTAGAATGGCACATTGGCGGTGCAAGCTGGGAATAAAATGCAAATGCTGGGAATGATTCTGGTAACTGGGGAAGAACCCAACAATAGAGAGTGAATTCACTGTTTGAAAAGGTCATAGCATTGCCGAGGAAACTGAGAGCACTATACAGTTAATGCCGACAATCAAACCTAGCACTTGCGCGTGCTCTCAAGAACTTGAGCATTTCCATAATCATCAAGGTTTTACCAACATCCGTGTCAAGGATCCTGGCAACACAACTTGCTACCATGATGAATGATGATGGATGATGCAGATGCAAGGAAGATAACACTTTCTCAGATTTCACCCTTGGCGAGGCCAAGGAAATAAAATCTGGATGATCGACCGAGAGACATTTAGCACTCCGCTTCTAATGTTCTCCTTGATGTGCTAGCGTAATCCACCCATAGATATGGTTTGATATCTAGAACATCAAGTAAAAGGTCGGACTTCGGGATCTCAAAAATCCATAGGGGCAACTAGGGAGTAAATCCTATGAAATCCCTATGGGGAGGTGGCCAACTTCTTCAATCAAGATACTACAATAATAGGTCTTCCGGTTGGGTGTGTTGGCCACGACATCCACCTTACCGGTTATCGAGGGACCAATATTATAGTTCTTGGGAAATGTTCCAACCATCATATCTGCCTGAGATTCAGATCTGGTTGGTGTCAGGATATTCCAGACTCATCGAGTCTAGGAAGAAAAATGAAAGTTTGCAACACAAATCGACGAGATGACGTTGCGAGATCCTCGGGGCATGAACTACGATAGTAAGCTCCAAAACATGAGCTGGTTCTGCTACAAACATGTGAATACGATGTCCTAGACAAGCATGACCACGTGGTAGTCTTACAATAAAACACTATCGAGTTCTGGTTGGGAACCATCACCGTGGATAACGAAGTCCTTGCATAAGTCATATGATTAGCTCTTATGAAGGAACTTCTTCTCCTTGAACAAATCAATCAGTGGCTTGGTGTGCTCGGGACACATATGGAATGAAGGTTGCAAGTCTCCAGACCACAGAATACTTCGCACGTGTGCATGACTGATTTGGGATGATTCCAAAGGAAACAAAAGAATCTTTCTCAAATTCATGGCGGCAACTTTCACCAAATGCACGTGTATAAGAGGAAGTCACTCCTTTCATCCGAACATATGCTTCATGAGCTAGCATGAACAAATGCTTTCAAAAGTTTCCAACACTAGCTTAATGTTCAGCAAAATTATGGAGAAGACAAGGATGTTGTCGATGGACTCAACAACAATTCATCCAGATTCCCATGAAGATGGAATTCCCTAATTATGTGAACAGGTGATAGCATTGGTCAGACCCAAAGATGTAATGGTGTATGCTCGAGGGATCAACCACGATTAAGACAACATTACGAACATTGTTGGTTCTGATTTGATTTGAGGATAACCCATACTCAAATCAAAGTTTTGGCGAGACAATAGATCCAATAATTTACCACGAGGTTCACTCAAGGAAGATATCATCTACCTTCAACACATACACACACACACAAGATATCCCTTAACATGAACTAAGTCAGACAAGCTTTTATCTTCCAACTCTCCAAGTTGTTGTCTAGCTCAACCAACTAGCTCAGGAATATCCAACACAGATTCTTGGATAAGGAGTGATTTATAAGAAAACCAACTTGGTCACGAACTCAACATAGCGGCCGGATGACAACCTGGTAATACTTCCGAGAAGATATTCGGAAAATCACGAACCACCGATATGTTACTAAGCTCGAGAACAATCTCGCTTTCCAGAGCAAGACGATATGATCATATAAGCAAGGATTGGCACTATCCTAACTCATTGATCGGAGAGTGCACCAGAGATAAGGACTAGGTAGCACAATCAACCTTAGGGTGACGATTCAACAATCAACACGCTAAGAATGAGATTATCGTCCATTTAACTACCAAGAAACGGAGTTGCTAGCAGTATTGATTTCACACGCCATGATTCATTTGTCGGCATTCCGATTACAATAACACAGGAACCGAGGAATGAACAATGATGGCAAGAAGTATCACTGTACCAAGAGTTCATAGGATGGTGTGCAATTCCTATAACAATCCCGATATAAAAGATGGTAATACTCCAAGGTAGAGCAGAACAAAAACTGGATTAGCAATTTGTTCTGTGGAGCACAACTTCTTTGACCCAATCCTGGATATGGAAGAGGTACTGGAGTTTGTTTCTCCTAGTCATTCCGAACTAGAACGGCTTGACGGACCACAAGAATAACGAGCATCGGTGAACACGAATGCACGACATCAACTTGACTATCAACTGATAGACAAGGGTCAAAATACAACTACAGAGGGACAACTCAAAAGAACATATGATTTCCTGAGTTGTGGATGCATGGTTTAGCATGTCGAACGAAGTTCAACATATTTCTTCCGGACAATCCATGCGGAAAGGTAGAACTGGCAGAGTCACAACATAGAATCGAGAACTCATCAAGAGCTCTGGTTGTGATCTTTTGGTTCAAAGAACTTCTGCCATAAACGGTTCATAGTATTTGGAAGAAGGAAATACCACGGACCTCGAGGACTATTGCAAAGGTTACTAATATCCTAAAGGAACTAGCAACACTATCAACATGATGTAAGTAGGGTGAATCTCGGGTTTAAGAACCCAGGAATAGGATACCTACTCCTAAGTAGCATCACGGGATGCTTTCGAGAATAAAGGCCAGAATCATCACACTGGGATCACAAAACATGGCTAGACTACTAGATGATCCCCTAAGACACCTAGGGTCATAATAATAACTCCAACATAAATGTCAAGGCAATAGAATACCTCAACTCAACAATTAGTGTGATTGAGCTGGCATAAAGGAACATCGAAACCAGAGGGAAAGGATTTTGCAAATGCATCAGACTGTTTAAAAACCTGGGATGACTCGGACAGCATAATGGCTGTAAATGCTCAGAAAAGATTTGAGACATTCACAAAAATGGTGGCATAACCACTCGGAAGCACAATATCAAGGTTTCGAGATCAACAATTAACATACAGAGGTAGAAACTGAACTGAGGCTTAATTCCAACAATTCTATAAGTCTACGGATTAGTAACACGTGATCCTGATAGAAAGAGGAGATAGCCTAGTTCCTTAACCCCGCAGGAAAGATAAGATGACTCAGATCAGAAGGCATAAGGTATAAGGAGTAAAAAGAGCCTTACGTTCCATCCCACAATCAATTCCCTTATATAACTAAAGAATTTCTAGACTCAACTTCGACCAGTTTGGCTTGGTAATCCTACAGGCAGTCAAGCTCTGATACCAACGCCGTCAGGACCCCGACTCAATGCCACATCAATCTAGCATGTAACACCTCATATCACTTTGCGGCCTCACGCACGGTATTCCCACGGGTGTCGCCTTACCTTTGCCCGGGACCGTTTGCGCCTTTTGGCACACGTATATGATGGTGTCGCTAGCATCCATATGATAAGGAGCCCGGGCTGACATGGCTAGTCGTAAACCCAAAGTGGCACAAACCTACAAGGACAGGCATCCATGACCCAGCATCGAACGTGTCAGTCATCAGCGAGTGAATCCAGGCTGTAGCATTGGGCTAGCAGGACTCCGGTGAACCGGGCTGTAGCGGGCTAACAGGACTCTGGTATTCATCGCGTGACATTTCCCCGAAGGGACAGACACAGGAACGAAGAAGGACACATGCCGGCCAGCCTAAGTGTTCCGGAGCAGTAGCAAGCTACCATGGCTCGGTGGAAACACTAGGAGACATTTCCCGGTAAGAGAGGCTACTAAGGATAAACAACTAGATAGTCAGATCCCACACATACCAAGCATTTCAATCATACACACAATATGCTCGATATGTGCAAATACAACAAGGCATCACAACATGACTCTACGACACAAGTAAGTATTCATTAGGCTCCGAGGAGCGAGATATTACAAACAGGGGTCCCATGACCCAACATTCAGAGCATACAAATCGAAGCACAAGCGGAAGCTATCATGTCTGAGTACAGACATCTATAAATGAAAAAGGCTTGAAAGCCTGGCTATCTACCAGATCCTGCCGAGGGCACAAGATCGTAGCTGAGGTAACAAGCTAAACGTCGAAGTCCACGCGGTACTACTAGCAAGACTGAAGTCTCTCTGCAAAAACATAAATTAAGCAACGTGAGTACAAATGTACCCAGCAAGACTTACATCAGATCTAACTACATATGCATCATTATCAACAAGGGGATGGTGGGGGTTAACTGTAGCAAGCCAGCTTTGACTCGGTGGCTAACCTGAACTACGACTGCAATGTAACTCTTTTGAGGTGGCGCACACGAGTCCACATATTCACCATATCAATACACCACTATGGATCCGCTCTCGTCTCCCTACGAGAACGCCATCCATAGCACTCACGCTTATCTTGCGTATTTTAGAGTATCCACTTTCACTTGTCTATGAACTGTACAGGCAACCCAGAAGTCCTTTTCCACGGACACAGCTATTCGAATAGATCATATTAACCCTGCAGGGGTGTACTTCATCACACACGCTCTCACCACTTACCGCCGTTTACACGACATGTACTCGGCAACCTTCAAGCGGAAGCCCAACGTGGGTGTCGGCCACGGCCTGCCTAAACACTCAAGTCTCTAGTCCAGGTTTATCGCCTATTCGGGTTCCATCCATGAGGAGATCCGGCCGGAGTTTCGCTCACAGCCCCAAACGATGTGAACAGGGTTCCCGAGACACCAAACGGGCGCCCGGTACACCGTGCCACGTGCCTACCGCATCACAGCCCACCCCTCCGGTCAGCGCTGCCCACGGCCTCCAGCATACTACAAACACCAGAAACTACTTGCAACTCCTGGACAGATGACAAGGGTGATTAAGAAGCCGAGAGGGTCCATTGGTTTC
This sequence comes from Triticum aestivum, assembly GCF_018294505.1. NCBI lineage: Eukaryota > Viridiplantae > Streptophyta > Magnoliopsida > Poales > Poaceae > Triticum > Triticum aestivum. Next base: position 438,736,054 of record NC_057797.1, on the reverse strand, counting down.
GGGCCCAATGCGTGGTAGTAGCTGAATCATGGATCACAAACACAGAACTCAGTTCCTGAGGACGGCTGCAATGAGACAACCCACCATGTACTCCTACATGGCCTCTCACCGCTACCTTTACCAAATCGTGTTCACACACTTAGCTCACACACAGTAGGACGTGTTCATACACCTCTGATTCATTCCCGATGAATCAGACCTAGCACAACTCTAAGCAATAGCAGGCATGACAAACAAGCATGAATGAGTAGGCACAACAGGGCTCAAACAACTCCTACTCATGCTAGTGGGTTTCATCTATTTACAGTGGAATGACAGGTCATGCAAAGGATAAAGGGGTTCAGCTACCGCAGCAAGTAACAGTTGAATCGTTGTTGTCCTAATGCAGTAAAAGAGAGCAGGACCGAGAGAGTGGGATTGTATCAGAATGAACAAGGGGTTTTGCTTGCCTGGCACTTCTGAAGATAACATTGAGTCTTCATTAGTGTCAACGATCACATCATCGGTACAGCGTCTACCGAGGGGGAACAACACCGGCAAACACAGAAGAAACACGATCAATGCAATGCACAATACGATGCATGCTATGACATGGCAATATGAATGTGTTTTGGGCTAGTGCACCTAGCTATGATTTAAATGAAGTTGGTTTGAATACATGATTCAAATTCCAACTCCATATATGATTATTTAAATGCCCTTTATTTGTTTTGTCCAAAACAGAGGACAAACATTGTTCAAACATGCATGAAAATAGTACAGATGGATTCCTTGAATTTTTCTGATAATTTTTCATATATAAATTATTTAATTTGGAGTTACAGTTGAATTTCTATGATTTTTAGAAGTTTATACAATTTTCTGGAATTTCCTGAATTTATTTTAAATCCAGAAAATTGTTAATTGCGTCAGCATGACGTCGGGGTGACGTCAGCAGAGTCAACACGCCAGGTCCGGGTCAAACCTGACCAGCGGGGTCCACTGGTCAGTGACACAACTAATTAACCAAGTTATTTAGCCTTAAGTTAATTCTAACTAAACTGTTTGTGGGGTCGGGGCCCACTAGTCAGCGACTAATCAGCTAACTAACCTAGGTTAATTAGTGTTAAACTAATACTAACTAAAATTAGCAAGGGTGGCCCACATGTCATTGACCCAGGGGTCAAACTGGGCCCACCCAGTCAACGGTCAGCGGGTCAAACCCACCGGACATGGTCCACGGCTCGTTGCCGGTGAAGCCTGAGACGGCGGAGGGGGTCGGAATTCCTCCTCCAGCGACCAAATGGCCGGCGGAGGGCATCTACGTGACGCTGAAGATCCCGCGCGTCGAGTGGTGCAGTCAGTTATGCCGGGGGCGATCTATATCGACGGCGGCGAGCTCAAAGGCGGCGGCCGGAGTTCGGGTCTCAGCGGTTCCGGCGTTGCGTTGCACGACAGGAGCAATTGGAGGGGGTTTTGGTCTTCTGGCATTGTGCTGAGCACGTCGGTGCGTTCGGTGGTAGCTCTAGGTGACGGTGGCCACGGCGGCGACATGGCCGGCGGAGCCGAGCTTGCGGCTCCGGTGGAATCAAGGCTACAGGGCACAATCGAGGCGGGGAAGAGAGAGGGGTGGCGTAGGAGCTCACAGCGGTGCCGTAGGGATGGTTAGCCGGCTCGGGGACGTCCTCGTGCGGCGGATCGACGACGATGGTGGCCGGAGCCCGAGGCGGAAGATGATGGCGATGGCAACGTTGCTGGCCTCCCGGGGTCACGTGCGTCGTGTGTGTAGCTCCACAGGGTCGGGACGGAGCTCAGGGATGCGGAGAGGGAGCGAGGGGGTGGCTGTGGCCGTGGGGGAGCTCGTCGGCGGCGACGGCTGCGTTCGGGCGAGTGAGAGAGAGGAAGCAGAGGAGAGAAACGAGGGAGAGGGAGAGAGCGAGGGGGTCTAGGGGGTCGGGGCGGCGCTGAGGAGATGACGCGCGGCGTCGCGGTGGCTAGGCGACGCAGGCAGGTAGCTTGGTGGCGTGGCGAGCTCGGGCGCGTGCGCTGTGTCCTTCTGGCGAGGGAGGAAGACGACAGGGGGGGAAGCAGCGGTGGGCTGGGCCGTGCTGGGCCAGATGGGCTGAGAGGTGAGCGCCAGGTAGTTCTTCTGCTCTTCCTTTTACTTATTGTTTTCTATTTTTTTTCTTCCTCTGTTTTTATTTAGTTTAGCAACTAAATCATTTTAATAAATTCTGTAGGTTTTTATGTGGCTTGCTAAAATATATACAAAGCCACTCACAAACTTCCAGAATTATTGGAGTCATATTTAATATATATTAAATATAAATCCAAAGCAAATAGTTATTGGATTAATTCAAATGGCCAAAATAAATATCTCTATGACTCCAAAAATATTGGTTTAAATTTTACCTCTTACCAATATTTCCATGGAATAACAGGAACATTTTCTTGGACTCATTTGGGAAGATTTAAATGTTGGTTATTTTTAGAGGTTTCCTGAGGCTTTTGAAAATTCCTCAATTCAAGTTTCAAAAATTTAAACATGATGCACACATGGAAGCAAGCATAGGTCAGGCCAGAACTAGGGATGTGACATTTTATGGACTAGAAGACACCTGATGGGCCAAGGCAGCACCTGGGGGTGTTCCGAGGAGAGCACAACCCACCAGGGCACGTCTGGAGGCCCAGGGCGCCCTGGCGGGTTGTGCCAACCTCGGGTGCCCCCGAACTGAGGGAGTCCTGGATTAAGGGGTCCTCAGGCGTCCGGTCTGTTAGATATGCGCCGGACTATTGGGCCATGAAGATACGAGATAGAAGACTTTCTCCCGTGTCCGGATAGGACTATCCTTTGCGTGGATGGCAAGCTAGGCGGCCGGATGTACTATTTCCTTTCTATGTAACCGACTTTGTACAACCCTAGTCCCCTCTGGTGTCTATATAAACCAGAGGGTTTATTTCATAGGGAGAATAATCATAATCAGAAAGGCTAGACTTCTAGGGTTTTAGCCATTACGATCTCGTGGTAGATCAACTCTTGTAACCCCCATACTCATCAATATTAATCTAGCAGGACGTAGGGTTTTACCTCCATCGAGAGGGCCCGAACCTGGGTAAACATTGTGTTCCCTGTCTCCTGTTACCATCAACCTCAGACGCACAGTTCGGGACCCCCTACCCGAGATCCGCCGGTTTTGACACCGACACAGACCACCTCTTTGCTCTATAAATACCCCAATATTCCAGAAACCCTAGGGGAGTCGACGAAAATCAATTCCAGCCACCGCAGAGTCCAGAACCACTAGATCCAATCTAGACACCATCACGGAGGGGTTCACCACCTCCATCGGTCCTCTCCGATGATACGTGAGTAGTTCTTTGTAGACCTTCGGTCCGTAGTGAGTAGCTAGATGGCTTCCTATCTCTCGTTTGATTCTCAATATAATGGTCTCTTGGAGATCCATATGATGTAACTCTTTTGTGGTGTGTTTGTTGGGATCGATGAACTTTGAGTTTATGATCAGATCTATCTTTTTATATCCATGAAAGTATTTGAGTTTCTTTGATCTCTTTTATGCATGATATCTTATTGCCTCGTATTTCTTCTCTGATATTTGGGTTTTGTTTGGCTAACTTGGTCTATTTATCTTGCAATGGGAAGAGGTGCTTTGTAGTGGGTTCGATCTTACGGTGCTTGATCCCAGTGACAAAAAGGGAACCGACACGTATGTATCATTGCTACTAAGGATAAAACAATGGGGTCTATCTCTACATAGATAGATATTTTCTACATCATGTCATCATTCTTATTGCATTACTCCGTTTCTCCATGAACTTAATACACTAGATGCATGTTGGATAGCGGTCGATGTGTGGAGTAATAGTAGTAGATGCAGGCAGGAGTCGGTCTACTAATCTTAGACGTGATGCCTATGTAATGATCATTGCCTCGATATCATCATGATTACTTAAAGTTCTATCAATTGCCCAACAGTAATTTGGTTACCCACCGTTTGCTATTTTTCTCGAGAGAAGCCACTAGTGAAACCTACGGCCCCCGGGTCTCTTTCACATATTATTTGCCTTCGCGGTCTACTTTTATTTGCCTTTTATTTTCAGATCTATTAAACCAAAAATACAAAAATACTTTGCTGCACTTTATTTTATTTGGCGTTCGATCTATCAATATTTACAACTTTCTCCCGTCCACGTACCAATTTCTGGCGCCATTACCCGAAAGGGATTGACAACCCCTTTAACACGTCGGGTTGCGAGTATTTGTTATTTGTGTGTAGGTGATGTTTACGTTGTGTTGCTTGGTTCTCCTACTGGTTCGATTACATTGGTTACACATCTGAGGGAAATACCTACTGCCCTTGTGCTGCATCATCCCTTCCTCTTTAGGGAAATACCGACGTAGCTTCAAGCGACATCAAAAGGAATTTCTGGTGCCATTGCCGGGGAGGATCTTCAACATATACAAGGTTCCTAATCACAAATCTCATCTCCTCGCAATTTACATTATTTGCCATTTGCCTCTCATTTTCCTCTCCCCCACTTCACAAAAATTTTCCGTTATATTCGCCTCTCTTTTTCGTTCGCCGTTTTCTGATTAGATCTATCCTTGCTTGCAACCATGAGTGATTTCGGTATGGCACCAACAGATGATGGCCTAACTTCTAAGATTGGACGTACGGGCAGTCTGGATGCTAAAACTTTTATATTAGGGCAAGGGAACATTTTGGGAAAGGAACGTATCCAAGAATTTTTCAATTGTGTGGGAAATCTAAGTCTCGATGATGCTCCTATACATAGGACTACTAGTTCTTATGCGGATGCTATTTTAGCGCTAGTTCTGAAACTTGAAAGCAAATATATCCGTACTCATCCTACTTTGCAGAGATTGTTTTTTGAGCTCCCCGTCATAAAGAATCCTAAGGCTAAAAAGCTAGCCACTCTCGTTCTTATGAATGAATTTGATTACATAATACGGGAAGCTAAGGAAATCTTTGATTTTTATGGTATGAATCGTGAAAAGCCTGTAACAGATGAAATTCTTTACAATAGTGATTATGCGTTAAGACATTTGCTTGGGGACAATAAGATCTTTGATGAGAATCTTAAAAAGGAAGTCCCAATCCTATATGTAATTCAACAAGTTTTTAATAATGTTAATCAACACTATTCTTGTATTGTTGCCAGAAATCAACGTGGTTATGACAATGGGCAACTTAATAATGCTAAGGTTTCTATGGACGATATGTTTTATGTTGTTTTTACAAAACCCCATGATGAAAATACGTCTAAGGGAATTAAGAAGAAGGATGACAAAATGTAGATCCTTGCTTTATGCCTACCTAAGGGCATGAAACTATAGCGCTTGATGGGAGGCAACCCAATGAATAAAATTTATTTTTTCTTTTTGCTTCCTGTTCTTGGGTGTTTTTACAATTATGCTACTGTTATGATTGTGTTTTTATGTTTTAATTAGTGTTTGTGCCAAGTAAATCCTTTAGGATCTTCTTGGGTGATAGTTGTTTGATCTTGCTAAAAAAACATAACTTTTATGCTCACAAAAATAATTTCATTTTGAACCAGAAAGCGATAAAATATCCATTCCTTCTGCACTACATCAATATACAAATTTCTCAGGACGTCCTAATTTTTCAGAGTTTTTGGAGTTACAGAAGTATTCGAAACACCCATATTGTTACAGACCATTCTGTTTTTGACAGAGTCTATTTTCTTTGCGTTGTGTGCTTGTTTTGATAGCTCTACAGTTTTCTTTGATGAGTTTTTGCCATAGAAAAGTTGGAATACATTAGATATAATACAAGAACAAAATATGAATTGGTTTACTACAGCACTTATAGTAGTGATTTGTTTTCTTATACTAACGGATCTCACGAAGGCTTTTGTTGAGTTTTGTGTGATTGAAGTTTTCAAGTTTTGGGTTATCTTACGATGGATGAAGGAATAAGGAGTAAGAAGAGCCTAAGCTTGGGGATGCCCCGGCATCCCAAGCTATTATCCAAAAGAGAGCAAGCAACTAAGCTTGGGGATGCCCTGAGTGGCATCCCCTCTTTCTTCTAACGACCATCGGTATTTTACTCAAAGCTATATTTTTATTCGTCACATACTATGTGTTTTGCTTGGAGCGTCTTGTATGATATGAGTCTTTGCTTGTTTTATTTTGTGTCTTGGTTCCTTGCTCGACACACCTATTTGAGAGAGCCAAAATTATGTCATGACTTGTTAGAATTGCTCTCTATGCTTCACTTAAATTTTTATGAGCTATGGACTTGCTCTAGTGCTTCACTTATATCTTTTTTAGCACGGTGTGCTTTAGTATTTTTGAAGAAATTCTCTCTTGCTTCACTTAGATTTATTTGAGAGTTAGTAAAATTTTCAAGAAAAATTCTCTCTTGCTTCACTTAAATTAATTTGAGAGAAACAAAAAATTATGCTCATGAACTTCACTTATATTTGTTTGAGCTTGTCAAAAGCAGCACATGAAAAATTAGTTCCAAAGTGATAGATATATAAGAAGGATATAATAAAAACTTTCATGGAGATCATTGGACAAAATAAACTTCATTCTTAGTAATAGTTTTCAGATAAGATGATGTGATATGTGAGTTATGTTGATGAGTAATTATGCTTTAGTAAGAATATTGGTGTTAAGGTTTGTGATTCCCTATGCAAGCACGAAAGTCAATAATTATGCAATGAAATTATATCATACTTGTGGTGCATTATTCGGCGTTAATTGTGCTTAATGCTCGCTTATGAGATTATTCGTTTCTTGGTTGGTTGCTTCTCAATCTTTTTGCTAACCTTCATTTTGCACTAAGTATGATCACTACTTGTGCATCCAAAAACCTTTAAACCAGTTTTGCCACATGAGTCCACCATATCTACCTATATGCGGTATTCTTTTGCCGTTCTAAGCAATTTTGTATGTGCCATCTCTAATTTTCAAAATAAACTTCTCTTTTGTGTGTTCATTTCGCTCGCGGAGCGGTGAGGGGTGGCTAATATTTTCCATGCTAGATGTGTTATTCTCACGATGAGTGTTTATTCACTTGTAATTACACGAGAGTAAGGCAAAGGTATTAGAGATGCCCAGTTCTGAAATGAAAAATGAATTTACTTTATGTTGTCAAATAATAAATTCCCTGGAAAGTGTTGGTATGGAGGGAAACCGTGGATACGGCTAGCCATGGAAAGTGAAAGTATGGTTGAAAAAGGAATAAACTTTAATTTCTATTTGGGAACCACCTATGATATATCTAGCATGGAAAGAGTTGGGAACTCTAAGTCGTTTTCGTTGGTGGGAAACACACACCTCCCAAAATGGTTTTATCTCTAAGTTTTTCGCTTTGAGCTCTGGCACCTCTACAAATCCCCACTTCCCTCTGCGAAGGGCCTTTCTTTTGACTTTATGCAATTTTTATTTTGAATTTGAGTCTCCATCTTCTCTTACAAAAGAACCAACTAGGAGGCACTATGATCGTACTTGAGCATTGGAGGTAGTTAATATGCGAGTGTGTTTCATGATGGATCAATGATTGAGCATGATGGGCTAGGGATAGCTTATTTTAGCATTGATATTTTGAAAGACATGGTTGCTTATTGATATGCTTGAGTATTTAAGTTATCATGTCTATAACATCCCAAATTTTCAATTTGGAATGTTATACAATAGATCATCATTGCATATCATATTTTATTGCATTTTGGTTGATCCTAGAAATTCTACGCAACTCAAGGACCCTCGGAGAGAGTTGGGGATTTCGTTATTTTCATATTTGAGTTTTCTCAAATTTTGAAAATAGGATCATTTGATTTTATTTATTTTATCTTCAATTATTTCTATTATCAAAATATGAGAGAGGGAATAAAATGACTTTCCCAAAATAAAGAAATATTGAGGATTTAATAAAAAATCAAATAAGATTTTATTTGGATTTATTTGCTATTTTATTTGAATTTAGGAAACATGCGTGTTTTTCAAAATTGCATTTAGGCCTCAAATAAATGTTCATCCTGTGCGGCCTGATTTGAGAAGCCGGGGAAAATTTATTTCGAGATTTTTGGAGTCCGTTTAGTATTCCTTTTTTTATGAGCGTAATTATTATTTTTTAAAAAGTCGAACCGACCTAACCGGGCCGTGTCCGACCAGGACACATGGCCCGGCCGGCCTTTATAGCCGCGAGGCCTCGAGCGGAGCCGCAGCCCTAGCCGAAACCCTAGCCGCCTCGATCCATGCGCCACCGCCGCCTTGATCCGCGCGCCGCCGCCCGCCGCCATTCGCTGAAGCCGCGCCGCCCCGCCGCCGCTCGCCGGAGCCGCCCGAGGTAGCCGCCCTAGATCCGTTTTTTTCTCCGATTCGGTTTATTTTTCCGGTTTAGTTTATTTAGCGAGCGTTCGCTCGTTTGTTCGTTTTAACGAACGTGTTCATCGTTTAGATCCAGATAACGAACGTTCATTCGTTAATCTGTTCGTCATTTTCTTTTTCTCGGATTAAATCCGGGATTTTCCTGATCGCGATTCCTGATCCAATTTTTGTTCTAGTATAACTTTTCACTCGTTTATCGAAATCACGCGATTCAAGCGCCTAGAGTTTCGTTTTGAAACCCTCTTTCTGTTTAACCAACTCAAACAAGTTTTTTCCTCTGTAAAATTTTTCCTAGATCCAGAATAGTAAATGAAGCTCGTTTCTTTTGCCGTTTGTCTTTCGTTGCTTCGTTCGATTTGATTCTTTTTGCCAACCGGAGTTCTTAAGTTAAACCTTCTGGTTAGATCTCTTATTTGAGTTTTACCTGTGCATTAGTTGAGTACTTATTGTATGCTTGTTTGTTTGCGATAGAGTACCCGGAGTGCGCCGCTTGCTACTTCGAATCGCTAGGTTTTGCGGATCATCAGCAAGGCAAGTAACACTTTGATCATACTTCCTGTTACCCAGTTTTTATTGCATTAGATCAACCCTCACACATTGCATCATTAGGATCTAATTAAATTGTGGGTTTTGGGAAGTAGATGAGGTAGTATCTATTACCTGTTTCTTTATCAAACCTTTGGGAGTTACTTCTACGTTTGCTTATTATGTCATGCTATGCTAGTAGACGTGGATTGGGTGAGTGAAATCCATGACAGATGTGAGTTTGTTAAATTAATGGTTTATCTAAAGTGGCAAGTTAAATACACATCTGGGTGGATTGAGGCACCTGGGTATTCTAGCGATTGCCAGTTTTTCTTTTGGACTGCCACCCAGGATCAAAGGGATCATGAGATTATTCATGCTACAAACTTCCGTGTGCAGCCACAAGCTACTATGGGCTCTAGCATAGTTGAATAAGTCGTGCGAACTCTTACAGTGGTAGACTAGCAGATGTAGGGGAAACTAGGTGTAACGGTCTACCCGATCGTAAGGTGTTAGCGCTTCTGAAAAACTATGTCTCGGTCATCCATTTCTCAAACACCATGTAGTGCAAGAATCCCAACGGAGGAGATCGAGTCTTCTGGGGAAAAGTGTGCAAACCTCTGCATTGTGTATAAATTAATCATGGTTAGCCATGTCCCCGGTTATGGACATCTTGAGTATCTAGTACTTGGATTATCATGTGAATCTCATCATGTTACTCTAATTATTTTTGTTGGGTTTTAATGATGATGCTTAATTGGGATTGAGAGGGTGTCTACATTCTCAATGTTTAACAACTACCATGATAGTTAAATAAAAATTTATTCCTTTGCAGTAGGGAAAAATTGGCTTTACGCAAAACTGTAACCATAGAGCTTTCCACCAGCCAAATATGCATATAGTATAGTATTATTCCTTCATTGCTCTCTATGTGTTACATTGCCAGCATATTCCATGTGCTGACCCGTTTCGGGCTGCAACGTTCATGTTGCAGACTTTTCAGACGACGAGTAAGGTGCCTTTTAGGTCGTGGTTCTATACTCAGTGATGTCGTTGGAGTTTATGGACTCACTTATCTTCCAAGCCTTCCACTGTTATCGTTATTAGATGGCCTTAAGCCATATTTATTGTAATAAGTTCTCTTTTGAGACACTCGATGTAATAAGTGTGTGATTGCTACTCTGTTATAAATCCTTCAAGTACTGTGTGGTGTCAGCATTACTGATCTAGGGATGACACCTGAGCACAGAGATTGGACCGTTTGAGGTCTGGTCGCTACAATGTCAAAACTAGACTATTGCTTTGAACAATATAAAAGTCCAAATGTCCATGCTATAAATAAAAGAACATGATATGACATGATAGGCAACATTCCACGTCAAAAGTTATGTTTTTATCACTTACCTACTCGAGGACGAGTAGGAGTTAAGCTTGGGGGTGCTGATACATCTCCAACGTATCTATAATTTTTGATTGTTTCATGCTGTTATATTATCAATCTTGGAGGTTTTATAATCATTTTATAGTCATTTTATATCATTTTTGGTACTAACCTATTGACATAGTGCCAAGTGTTAGTTGTTGTTTTTTGCATGTTTTTTACATCGCAGAAAATCAATACCAAGTGGAGTCCAAATGCAGTGAAACTTTGCGTAGATTTTTTATGGACCAAAAGACACCTAATGGGCTAAGGCAGCACCTGGGGGGTGCTCCGTGGAGAGCACAACCCACCAGGGTGCGCCTGGAGGCCCAGGCGCGCCCTGGTGGGTTGTGCCAACCTCGGGTGCCCCCCGAACCGCCTCTTTGCTCTATAAATAACCCAATGTTCTAGAAACCCTAGGGGAGTCAATGAAAATTAATTCTAGCCTCCGTAGAGTCCAGAACCACTAGATCCAATCTAGACACCAGCACGGAGGGGTTCACCACCTCCATTGGTGCCTCTCCGATGATGCGTGAGTAGTTCTTTGTAGACCTTCGGGTCCGTAGTTAGTAGCTAGATGGCTTCCTCTCTCTCATTTGATTCTCAATACAATGGTATCTTGGAGATCCATATGATGTAACTCTTTTTGCGGTGTGTTTGTTGGGATCGGATGAACTTTGAGTTTATGATCAGATCTATCTCTTTTTATCCATGAAAGTTGTTTGAGTTTCTTTGATCTCTTATATGCATGATCTCTTATAGCCTCGTGTTTCTTCTCCGATATTTGGGTTTTGTTTGGCCAACATGATCTATTTATCTTGCAATGGGAAGAGGTGCTTTATTGTGGGTTCGATCTTACAGTGCTTGATCCCAGTGACAGAAAGAGAACCGACACGTAGGTATCGTTGCTACTAAGGATAAAATAATGGGGTCTATCTCTACATAGATAGATCTTGTCTACATCATGTCATCGTTCTTATTGCATTACCTCGTTTCCCCATGAACTTAATACACTAGATGCATGCTGGATAGCGGTCGATGTGTGAAGTAATAGTAGTAGATGCAGGCAGGAGTCGCTACTAATCTTGGACGTGATGCCTATGTAATGATCATTGCTTGGATATCGTCATGATTATTTGAAGTTCTATCAATTGCCCAACAGTAATTTGTTTACCCACCGTTTGCTATTTTTCCCGAGAGAAGCCACTAGTGAAACCTACGGCCCCCGAGTCTCTTTCTCATATTATTTGCCTTCGCGATCTACTTTTATTTGCCTTTTATTTTCAGATCTATTAAACCAAAAATACTTTGCTGCACTTTATTTTGTTTGGCGTTCGATCTATCAATATTTACAACTTTCTCCCGTCCACGTACCAATTTCTGCCGTCGTTACCCGAAAGGGATTGCCAACCCCTTTAACACGTCGGGTTGTGAGTATTTTTTATTTGTGTGCAGGTGTTGTTTACGTTGTGTTGCTTGGTTCTCCTACTGGTTCGATAACCTTGGTTTCACATCTAAGGGAAATACCTACCGCCATTGTGTTGCATCATCCCTTCCTCTTTGGGGAAATACCAGCGTAGTTTCAAGCGACATCAAGTCACTAAAAAATTCAGAAGTTTTACGAGGGAGAAAATGTTTAGGAAAATGTTCCAAGGTGGTTCCTCGAAGAAGATAGCCCCGAGGCTTGCGATACGTGAGATGGACCTTGAACCACCATGGGAATCTGTAGTGCGACCTTGCGAATGGCCGTCAGATCACTTCATGACAAGTGCATGTTTCAAGGAAGAATTTGATATGTACGTGCACAACACTGACCTGGCGGATTTCTTTCAGATAAGTGTGTGTAGTACTAATATCTTACTGATTCTTTTGTGCGGAGATTTAAATATTAAGTCCATCACAATACACATTTTGTTTTATTTGATCTCTATGATAAATCATTTCGCATGGACCTTGAAGAATTTAATGAAGCATGCAAAATTCTGCAATGGGGCATTTATACTGAACCTCGAAAATCTGATTGCGTTGAGTTTCTTACTAGCATCACTAGGGAAGAAACTAGAACCATAAAACAAGCTATTATAGGGAGCATTCACTTTCCTGCTTTACATTATTTTGCTCTCTTCATAGGTAGATGCATTAATGGTAAACATGACCATAGCCACCTCTACGCTTCTGATCTGAGTGTCCTCAAGAGCGTGGTAACGAACGATAAACAATTTAACTTGGGGGCTATCATTGCACGTCAGTTACATAATAATGCTTTAGATGGGTATTTCTGTGGTGGAATTTATGCCACTCGATTAGCCGATTATCTTCGGGTTCCAATAAAAGAAAAATGATGCTTAGTTGCCACCATCGTACCTTGATTATGATGCTATGGAATGTTTCCAATTTCTTGAGAGGAGCGCGATGCCCTTTCAGTACATACTAATCTTTAACAGGAACCGCATCTTCCATATTATGCTTACCGCTCCTGCCTTCTTTGAATTTCAGGGAAAATGGGGATATTTCATACTTAGAGAGGAGGCAGAGGGGTACAAAAGGGCGAGGGAGACCGCTCGCCTCAATGAGGCAGCCCTCCAAGCGGTAGCGGCTGCGATCAAGTACAACCCCAACTACGACTTTGGATATCCATCTGGCCAGCCGTGGCCATAGACCAACTTAGACCAAAAGCCTAAGCTTGGGGGAGTACGTATCTCTCACCAACATTATATTCATGCATCACAATTCATTCCAGTTGTCAGTGCTCATCCTTTTTCATTGTATAATCCATGTTAGTTTATTTTTCTTGCTTTATTCTTTTGTGCTTGAAAAACTTCGATAAAATACAAAAATATTTCTCACTTATTTTTAGTTTTTATTTCTAGTTTAATTAGTTGTAGTATTAAAAGAAACCCCAAAAATATTTCTCATTCTTCTCTTACTTGTTGGGAGCTTTCCCGTGTAAATAGTTTTTCTCATTCTCGTTTTTCCTTCGTTTTCACTTTCTTTGGAAAAACAAAAACTCCAAAAATATTTTAGTGTGTTTCTTTGAAATTCTTTTATTTTCTTTGGGTTGTAAGGAGAAGACCATGATGAAAATGTTGAGTGGCTCTCATATGCATTATTGTTGATCTAACAAAGAGCCCATATTACCTTGTCTTCTCCTTTGAATAAATGTTTGCATATCCCAGCTGAGTCCAGTGCACGTGCACTATTATTATTATTATTATTATTATTATTATTATTATTATTATTATTATTATTATTATTCACATCATTCGGTCATGCAAGTGAAAGGCAATAATGATGAAATTTGATGAAATGATTGAGATGAGGAAAAGCTAGTATGAACTCGACCTATTTTGTTTTTGTAAATATGATTAGCTCATCATTCCTGATTCAGCCTATTATGAATGAGACATGTTTGCAATGACAATTAGAGATTATAGTTACTCATTCCATGCTTAATTGGCTAGGAGTGGATAATGGTTTATCTTGTGTGTCAACATGCATTTAAAATGGTTATGATGTAGTATGATATGATGGTATCCTCCTCTGAATGATTCAGGCGGCTTGACTTGGCACATGTTCACGCATGTAGTTGAATCAAAAGTGATATATCCTCCATGATATTTATGTTCATGGTGATTTATATCCTACTCATGTTTGCATTCAATATTGATTAATCTCAATGCATGTTTATGACCGATGTCGCTCTCTAGTTGGTCGCTCCTCAATCTTTTTGCTAGCCTTCACTTGTACTAAGCAGGAATACTGCTTGTGCATCCACTTCCTTAAACCCAAAATTGTTCCATATGATTCCACCATACCCACCTATATGAGGTATTTACCTACCATTCCAAGTAAATTTGCATGTGCCATACTCTAGACCTTCAAATAATAATCTGTTTTGTATGCCTGAATCGCTCATGTAGCGACTGGGGGATGTTAGTATATTCCATGATAGGTGGGTTATTCTCATGATGACTGTTTATTCAATTGTCATTCATGAGAAAGTGGTTGGTAATCGGAATGCTCATTTCTATAATCAAAATCAAAATATAATAATGAAACAAAACTCCCCAAGATTGTTGTTGGTATGGAGGGTACCCGAGGATTCGGCTAGCCATGGCTTGTGTTTGTTGGTGGAGAGGGGGTAAAACTTTACCATTCTATTTGGGAACCGCCTATAATGTGTCTAGCATGGAAGATAGTGAGATCTCTCGGTTGTTATGTTGACAATGAAAGCATGCCTCTCAAAATTATATCCATCTTTGTTTTAAAAAGCTTCAAGCTCTGACACCTCTGCAAATAATAATGTGTCTAGCATGAAGGAACTGTCTATTTACTTTTATTGTTGAGTCTTCATCTTCTTATTAAAGCACCAGCTAGAGAGCACTATTGTCATTTATATGCTCTGTTTTTAGTTGATGTTGAGTATGAGTGTGACAGGATCTCTTTTGCCATGAATTATAATATCTAGTCAGTGCTTGATCTTCAAGGTGCTTTGCATTTATGTTTTGCAGTCTCAGAAAGGGCTACCGAGATACCATTTTGTCATATTATATCATGATTGTTTTGAAAAAGTGATGTCATCCGAGATATCTTATTATTACTCGCTAGTTTGTTATGCTATTGATATGAGCAAATGTGAGACCTAAATGTTATTGTGAATATGGTTAGTTCACAATCCTTGCTGAAAACCTAAACATTGGCTAGACATAGTTGCAACAAGATCAAACAGAGTTCGTAAAAGTTTTTCTTTCTCACTTTCAGTTTGTCAACTGAATTGCTTCAGGACAAGCAATGGGTTAAACTTGGGGGAGTTGATACGTCTCCATCGTATCTAGTTTTCCAAACTCTTTTGCCCTTGTTTTGGACTCTAATTTGCATGATTTGAATGGAACTAACTGTCGGATTTCGGGTTCCGGTAGACCCTTGAGGTTCGAAAACTGGGGTGCACGTGGAGATTTCGCCTCCTACCTACCTGCACCCCTCCGCCTCGCTAAGATCTAAGCTATGGGAAGAACGACACAAGGGACACAGGGTTTATACTGGTTCGGGCCACCATTGTGGTGTAATACCCTACTCCAGTGTGTGGTGTGATGGATTGCCTCTTGGGCTGATGACGATGAACAATACAAGGAAGAACAGCCTCGCGAGGGTCTGTTCTTGGATGGGGGGACGAACTGCTAGGAGGAGTTCAGTCACCCTTCTCTCTCTCTCTCTCTCTCTCTCTCTGATTTCGATCTTATCTTCCCCGTCCTCCTGGTCTTGGTCTTGTTGCACCGAAATGGCAACCTTTGCCTAATGCCTCGGTACTCCGCGGCTACGCTTGCCCCTCTTGCACCAAAGGGGAAAGGAGGACACTGCGCGGGCTGGCACCCGCCTGGCGCCCTTGGTCGTCATGGCTTGTGTCACGGGCACCTCTTGAGGTACCCCGCCTTGATCTCTCCGCCTCCTCGCGAGCCAGCCTGATGAGGCCGTGCCTGAGGAAGCTCCGTGTCGTCCGCCCCGCGAGGCTTGGCCCCTCGCGAGGGTCTTGGGTCTGTGTTGGTGAAGATGGGTCGTGCTGGGGCCCCCTTTGAGCCACGCCGCAGGCAGGCAAGTCTGGGGACCCCCGTTCCCAGAACACCGACAGTAGCCCCCGGGCCCAAGGCGCGCCCAGGCTTGGCCGTGCGGGGAGGCGAAAGGGCAAGAGCGAAGCGCCGCATGCCCTAACAGCCTGCGGTCTTGGGCGCCGCGTGGCGGTTGATTGGACGTGGGCGTCTCCACTTCCCCATGGTGCCTCGGCAACTGCACGGATTGGACAAGTCCCTCCATGCAAAGCGGGTTATAATTACCTGCGATTGTGGGGGCCGTCGGTTGGCCCTTGCCAGCTATAAGTACGGATCGGCGCGGGCCCTTCCAGTTCATCCCCCTTGCTTCTCCTTCTTCTTCATGGCCCTGTCGAGGAGGTTCTCAGCCGCAGATAAGGGGAAGGCTCGCCAGGTTGAGCCTGCCTCTCCCCCGCCCAAGCGTGGCCGAGGGCGCCCTCGCAAACATCATGTGGCCACCACGGCAGCTCCCCGCGGCCGTGGAGATGATTTCCAGCATGGCGACAGGAGGATTGCTGCGGCCGGGGGGCGCGCTCCGGTCGTGCGTCCCCCTAGGCCGCGCTTTCGCGCTGCAGAGGTGCTGCCGGAGTTCATCGTGTGGTCGGCGGAGCCTACTAGCACCCGGATTCCACGTCCTCGCTTCCTCCTCGGCGAGCTCCCGGCCGGCGCCCCGGGCGGCCTCTGGCTTCAGGCCGACGGCTGCTGCAGCCGGGCCTCATGGGCTTCACTGGAGGTCTCCGCAACCGGGAGCCTGGCCCTGGCCCACGGTTGGCAGACGTTTGCCCGCGCGCGTGGCCTGAGCCGTCGGTGCACCCTGCACTTCAAATTTAACGGCGATGCCACCCTCTATGTGAGGGTGTTTGGGGAAGATGGTCGCCGCGCAGGGTGCTGCCTCGAGGATGACGACCGCGGCCGGGAACCCAGCTCCGGCGATGATGGAGAGGACAGAGCTCGCGTGACTGGCGGCGCTCAGGGTTCCTCAAGCTTCTCCGGTTCTTCTTCAGGCGGCGACTCTTCTAGCGGTGGCCGCGGTCAGCCTCCACGCCGTCGTATCTGCTTGGGAGGTGGTAGCGTGTCCGCCCGCCGTCGCGCCCCGGTGAAGCGCGAGAGGGAGTCTGCCTGAGCCTCGGAGGCAGCTCGAGTCTTCCCTGCAGGCCGGTGTGAGGCGAGCTGCGCCTAATTTGTTCTTTCTTTTCCTTTTTCCTGCGTAAAAAGACAGTAGTGTGGAGCCCCACGGGGGTGTGTTTGGGTTATTGCTGTTAATCATCGTTTTGCTTCCGTTATCGTGCCTTCCGGCTACGTGCCCGCGCGTGGATAGTTCCCGGCCCCAGCCGTGGGGGGGCGACCGACCCAGGCCCTGTGTTCGTGTCGCAGTGCCCGTGGGGCACGGACTGGAGGGGTGCTCCTGTAATGGACCCAGGTCGCGAACCCTTTGAATGACTAGGACAGGAACACTCACGAGGGCGCTCGGCTGCCCCCCCCCCTCGCGAGGCTTTGCATAAGAGAAATCGAGGTAGGAGAGTGAAAAGTCGAAGAACCACAAGCCAAAGACGGCAACAACTTCAATAAAACTTCGAATGAGAAGGAACAAGCCAACTGCGGAAAGCAAATGAAAAGCCGCGTCCGGCACCTAATCTAGTCTTCGACGTCGTCTCACCAGCGCGGAGCTAAGTGCTGCCACTAGGCGTGGGAGGGAGCCCCAGGGCCTGAGGCCGGCGCTCCTGAGACTCCGGGGCGTGTACAGCCCCAACTCATTATTACGTGAGAGTGTCACGGACGGCGAGCTTCATAGGCGTTGGCCTTCTTCACAGGCTCCAGGCCTTTTCCAAAATGCGACAGCTTCACAGGCTCCGGGCCTTTTCCAAAACACGACAGCTTCACAGGCATTCGCCTTCTTCACAGGCTCTGGGCCTTTTCCAAAATGCGACAGCTTCACAGGCATTCGCCTTCTTCACAGGCTCTGGGCCTTTTCCAAAACACGACAGCTTCACAGGCATTCGCCTTCTTCACAGGCTCCGGGCCTTTTCCAAAATGCGATAGCTTCACAGGCATTCGCCTTCTTCACAGGTTCTGGGCCTTTTTAGGGGTAGAACCTCCAGAGGTGCTGGATGTTCCATGCGTTCTGGACCGGCACCCCCTCCTGAGTCTCCAAGCGCGCGGAGCCGGGCCTGGAAACATGAACAACTTTGAACGGACCCTCACACATGGGAGAGAGCTTGTGCAGCCCCTCCCTGGAGAGAACCCGCCTGAGCACGAGGTCTCCTACCTCGAGAGTTCTGGGGCGGATGTTGCGGCAGTGATATCGCCGCAGTGCTTGTTGGTACATCGCCGCTCGCAGCGCGGCTTCTCGGTGACGTTCCTCCCCCAGCACGAGGTCCATCCCCCGCATGGCGTCCTGTTGCGCCTCGTCGAACACCAGGACCCGCGTGGAGCGACGTCTGACCTCGTGAGGGAGGACCGCTTCGGCTCCGTAGACCAGGAAGAACGGGGTCTCTCCAGTCGGCTTGGTCGCGGTTGTGCGGATGGACCACAACACGGACTGAAGCTCGTCGTACCAACCTCTGCCGCGGGCCTCCAGCTTCTTCTTGAACGTCCTGGTCTTGAGGCCCCTCAGGACCTCTGCGTTGGCTCGCTCGGCCTGGCCGTTGCTTCGGGGGTGCGCCACCGAAGCGTAGCATATCTGCGTTCCAAGGTTAGCACAGTATGTTTTGAAGAGGTTACTGGTGAACTGCGAACCGTTGTCCGTGATGATGTGGTTCGGCACCGCGAACCGGCTCATGATGCCCTTGATGAACTTGACCGTGGAACCCGCGAGAATGGTGCGGACAGCCTCTACTTTAGCCCACTTGGTGAACTTGTCCACGGCGACATAGAGGTAGCGGTAGCCCCCTGGCGCCCGAGGAAACGGGCCCAAGATGTCCAGCCCCCAGACTGCGAATGGCCACGAAAGGGGTATAGTCTGCAGGCCTCCTGCTGGCTGATGGATCTGCTTGGCGTGGAACTGGCAGGCCTCACAAGCTTTCACTAGTTCGACAGCGTCATTGAGTGCGGTGGGCCAATAAAACCCACTGCGGAACGCCTTGCCGACGAGGGTCCGTGATGATGAATGATGTCCACAGTCTCTGCCGTGTATATCTTCCAGCAGTTCCTTCCCTTGCTCCCTAGAGATGCAGCGCAGGGATACATTGTTTGGTCGCTTCCAGTAGAGCTCTCCATCCTTGATGCAGTATGCCGTGGCCTGGCGTGCCACTCGCTCCGCTTCCTCCTCCTTCTCCGGCAGGGTCCCTTGTGTTAAGTAACTCCGGAGCTCCGTGATCCAGCATCCCTCCCGAGGTTCCATCGTCAGGAGCAGGCGTGCTCCTGAGGCCGGGCCATAGGCCAGAGCTCCTGAGGCAGGTGGCTGGGGGAGCTCCTCCCGAGGCTGAGCCGTGTTTGACAATGACGGCAGGGCTGAGGGCTTGAAGAGCCGCTCCTCGAAAACGCCAGGCTCCTGAGGTAACCGCCTGGACGCCCGTTTGGCGATGTCGTCGGCCTCCTGATTGGTGCCACGGGGCACATGCTGCAACTCCAACCCCCAGAATTGCTTCTCCATCCTGCGGACCTCCGCAAGGTAGGCTTCCATGTGCTCATCTTTTGGCTCGTACACCTTGTTGGAGAAATCGACAAGGAGCTGCGAATCGCCCTTGATGGTGAGGCATTTCACCCCCAGGGCAGCTGCGGCCTTCAAGCCCGCTATTAAACCTTCATAATCCGCTATGTTGTTGGAGACCTTTTCACCTTGCTGGAAACAGAGTTGCACAGCGTAGTAGAGCTTGTCCTGAGTGGGCGATATAAGCACTGCCCCAGCCCCAGCGCCATGCCTGGAGAATGCCCCATCGAAGTACATGACCCTGCCTTCTGGCGCCTCGCTTCCCGGGGAGAGGGACCGATCCTCGTCGGCCTTGAGGCCTGGTGCCTCCGTCCATTCTGCCACAAAATCTGCCATCGCTGCTCCCTTGATGACTCTGGTCGTGCTGAATTCGAGCTAAAACGCTTGCAGTTCTATGTTCCACTCAGCGACCCTTCCAGCTGAGTTAGGGCTCCTGAGCACTCTCTCCAGGGGGTATGACGAGACGACCTTGATGGGGTGACCCTGAAAATAGTGCCGCAGCTTGCGCGAGGCCACCAGTAGCGTGAGGAGGAGTTTCTGAGGCATGGGGTACCGTGCCCTTGCATCCCGCAACACCGTGCTGATGAAGTACACTGGGTGCTCAACGAGGTTGGGTGCGTCAGTGCTGGCGGCTCCCTTCGGAGACCATGGCGCCTCTTGAGGCGATGAGGCCTCCTGAGGCTGGCCATCTGGGAGAGGGGCCTCTTCCGCCTCCGGTGCACTCCCCTGCAGCGGCTGATCCTCCTCAGCCGCGGTGGCAGTTTCTGTGGGCATTCCTTGTTCCTGTTTTGCCTTGTCCCGGGCTGCTGCTGCGGTTTCGATTCGACGCTCCTCTCTAACCGCCACCGGGACTGCGCTGGCGGAGTAGGGAGTGGCGGCGAGGTAAAGCACCAGGGGCTCTTGAGGGCGCGGAGCCACCATGACCGGTGGGCTGGTCAGGTATCTCCTGAGATCCTGGAACGCCTTGTCGGCCTCTTCAGTCCACTCAAAGGGCCCCTTTTTCTTCATTAGCTGGAAGAAGGGCAGCGCTCGTTCCCCCAACTTGGAGATGAAGCGCCCTAGCGTGGTCATGCGCCCAGTGAGCTTCTGCATTTCTCTGAGGCTCTTTGGCGGGCTCATGTCTTCCACCGCCTTGACCTTTTCCGGGTTAGCCTCGATGCCTCGGTGGGACACGAGGAAACCCAAGAGCTTGCCCGAGGGGACTCTGAACACACACTTCTCTGGGTTGAGCCGTAGGTTCACTTCGTTGAGGCTCGTGAAGGTTTCCTCCAGGTCTTGTATCAGGGTCCTGGCCTCCCGAGACTTTACCACAATGTCATCGACGTAAGCTTCAACATTCTTCCCGAGCTGCGGGCCCAAGGTGATGTGCATCAGCCGCTGAAAGGTCGCCCCTGTGTTACGCAGCCCGAATGGCATGCATGTGTAGCAGTACACCCCACACGGGGTTAGGAAGGCTGTCTTTTTGACGTCTTCTACCGCCATCTTGATCTGGTGATACCCAGAGAAGGCATCCAAGAAGCATAGCAGGTCGCATTCCACGGTGGAATCGATGATCTGGTCGATGCGGGGGAGCGGGAACGGATCTTGTGAGCATGCTTTGTTGAGGTTGGTGAAGTCGACACACATGTGCTCCTTCCCTCCCTTCTTTGGCACAACGACAGGGTTGGCCAACCAATCCGGGTATCAGACCTCGCGAATGACCCCAGCGGCTTCTAATTTGCGGGTCTCTTGGACGATGAAGGCCTGCTTTTCTGTGGACTGCCACCTGGCCTTCTGCTTCACAGGGCGCATGTTGGGGCACACGTTGAGGTGATGCTCAATTACACTCCTAGGGATCCCTACCAACTGGTCAGGCTCCCAAGCGAATACCTTCTTGTTTGCGCGCAGGAACCCGACCAGGGCCTCCTCCTGCTCGGGTTCGAGGTTGGCGCCTATGGTGAAAGTGGCGTTGGTGGACCCGTCCTCATCGACGGGTATCTGCTTGGTTTCTGCCTTGTCTTGGGTGAACAACTCTTTCTTCTTGGCAGGTGCAGCCCCCTTGGGCTCGGGGGTCTCCAAGTCGGCGGGCTGTGCCGACGCCGCCATCTTGAAGGCGAGCTTGAGCACCCGCAGCGCATCTCCGGTGTCCCCGTGCACGGTGGGGACACCGCTGCTCCCGGGCATCTTCATGAGGTTGTACGCCGGGTGCGTCGTGGCCATGAACTGGGCCAGCGCTGGGTAGCCAAGGATGGCGTTGTAGGGGAGGTCGATGGGGGCGATGTCGAAGTCGACCAGCTCCGTGCGGAAGTTGTTGTAGGTGCCGAAGGTTACTGGGAGCCGGATCTGTCCCAAGGAGCTGGATGATCCGCCCCCAACGCCTGAGAAGGGCCGGCTGGGTTGCAGCCGTTCCAGGGGTATGCAAAGGAGGTTGAAGGCCTCGACCGAGAGCACGCTGAGGCCCGCACCGCCATCGATGAGAGTTCTGGTGATGGCCACCTCGCAGATGGTGGGGGTGCACAGCATGGGGAGCGCACCCGAGTAGGCCGAGTTGGAGGGGTGGTCCTCCGAGCTGAAGGTCAGGCCGGCCTTGGGCGCCGCCCGGTCCGGGAGAGCCCCCTGCCGCGTGGAAGCGGCGCTGACCCGGCGGATGAACGGCTTGACGTGGTGACTTGTAGGCGGCGCCTGCGAGCCGCCCAAGAGGGCCGCGATGACCGGGGGTGTTGGTGTACGTGATGGGTGGGGAAGAGGCTGCAGGGCTCTTCCCAAGAGGCCACGGAGGCTGCCGGCAGGTGGAGCAGCCATGTGCGCGGAGCGCCGGTGAGGGCCATGGGGAGCCAGTTGGCCATGACCCTATCGTCACCTCCAGCTTCGAGGAGGGCCTCCTCGCTCACCAGCAAGAAGGCCAGTGGATCTGTCGCGCCACCGTAGCGCGGCGGCGTTGTTGGGTTGAACTTCTCCGTCCATCGTACCCGTTGCAGGGCTGGGGCCATAGCTCGGAGCCCCCTGGCCCCCGTGCTGGCGCCGGCGGCCGGAGCGGGCGACGCGCTACTCCTCGCGAGGCAGGCCGTGGCGGTGGCGGAAGGGAAAACTCCGGTGCACCCCTACCTGGCGCGCCAAATGTAGGATTTCGGGTTCCAGCAGACCCTTGAGGTTCGAACACTGGGGTGCGCGCGGAGATTTCGCCTCCTACCTACCTGCACCCCTCCGCCTCGCTAAGATCTAAGCTATGGGAAGAACGACACAAGGGACACAGGGTTTATACTGGTTCGGGCCACCATTGTGGTGTAATACCCTACTCCAGTGTGTGGTGTGGTGGATTGCCTCTTGGGCTGATGATGATGAACAATACAAGGAAGAACAGCCTCGTGAGGGTCTGTTCTTGGCTGGGGGGGACGAACTGCTAGGAGGAGTTCAGTCACCCTTCTCTCTCTCTCTCTGATTTCGATCTTCTCTTCCCCGTCCTCCTGGTCTTGGTCTTGTTGCACCGAAATGGTAATCTTTGCCTGATGCCTCGGTACTCCGCAGCTGCGCTTGCCCCTCTTGCACCAAAGGGTAAAGGAGGACACTGCGCGGGCTAGCACCCGCCTGGCGCCCTTGGTCGTCATGGCTTGCGTCACGGGCACCTCTTGAGGTACCCCGCCTTGATCTCTCCGCCTCCTCACGAGCCAGCCTGATGAGGTCGTGCTTGAGGAAGCTCCGCGTCGTCCGCCCCGCGAGGCTTGGCCCCTCGCGACGGTCTTGGGTCTGTGTTGGTGAAGATGGGCCGTGCTGGGCCCCCCTTTGAGCCACGCCGCAGGCCGCAGGCAGGCAAGTCTGGGGACCCCGTTCCCAGAACGCCGACACTAACCCGGACTAACGATGTTTTAGCAGAATTGCCATGGTGTTATTTTTGTGCAGAAATCAAAGTTCTCTGATTGACCTGAAAATTTATGGAGATTTTTTGTGGAGTATATAAAAATACTAGCAGCAAAAGATACCATGGGGCACAAGCCCAGGGGCGCGCCTACCAGGCTTGTGGGGCCCCTGGAGCTCCGGCAACCCTAAGTCCAATTCCATATATACCTATTCGTGGAGAAAAAATCAGAGAGGAGGATTCATCGTGTTTTGCGATATGGAGCTGCCGCCACCTCTTGTTCTTCATCGGGAGGGCTGATCTGGAGTTCGTTTGGGGCTCCGAAGGGTGGAATTCATCACCATCGTCATCATTAACCTTCCTCCATCACCAATTCCATGATGCTCATCGCCGAGAGTGAGTAGTTCCTTCGTAGGCTTGCTGGACGGTGATGGGTTGGATGATATTTATCATGTAATCGAGTTAGTTTTGTTAGGGTTTGATCCCTAATATCCACTATGTTCTGAGATTGATGTTGCTATGACTTTGCTATTGAAAGGATCGAGATGGACCTAGAGGGGGGTGAATAGGTATAATTACAAATTTTAATTATTACTTAGCAATTTTAGTCAATAATGCGGAATATGAAAGTGAGCCTAACAATTGCAAGTATCATGCTAAGAGCTAATCAAGGTAAACAAGTAGCACAACTATGTGAGTAAGCAAGCACAATATGATGTAAGTAAGGACTAAGAGACAAGTAACCACAAGTAGAGAGTTAGGGTTCGGAATAACCACAACTCCGAGAGACGAGGATGTATGTCGATGTTCACTTCCTTGGAGGGAAGCTAAGTCACCGTTAGAGAGGTGGATGTTACCACGAAGGCACACCAGCGCCACAAAGGCTCACCCTATTCTCCCTTTGAGACAACACCACGAAGGCGTTTCTCAACCAATAGTGGTAGACCTTGGGGTGATCTCCAAAACCTCACAAACTTTCCGGGGGTAATCACAATGATCGATTCCTCTCCGAATGACTCCTACCGCCTAGGAGTTTCCAACCTCCAAGAGTAACAAGAACGATGGTAAATGCTCAAGAACTTGCTCAAATCACGAATTCCTTTGGTGAGAAGAAGGGGAAGGAGTGGATTTATCACTTGGTTGGATAACTTCTCTCAAATGTTCCCAAATCCCTTGGGGATCTAGGATTTGGTGTAGGGGATCAAGAGAGGGAGTGAAATGTGTTCTTGGAAAGCTCAAAGTGAATGGTCAACCCTCACACGGGATAGGAGGGATATATTTATAGTATGCCTCAATAAGTGGCCATTGGATCTCAAAATAGCACTGCAGTGTCGGACGTCTGATGTGCAATAGACGACCGAAGGCTCAGCAGACACCGGACGTCCGACAGGGACCGGACGTCCGATGTATTGGCACGGTATAGAAGGTACCGGACGACCGGAGGATCCTGGACGTCCAATGTTTAGGCTCGATGGAGAAAGTACCGGACGACCAAAGAATATTGGACGACCAAGGGATCTACAGTCAATGGACGTCCAACAGGACCGGACATCCGATGTGTTTCCATTGTATAGAATGTACTGGATGACCGGAGGGTTCCGGACATCCGATGTTTTGGCTCTGATGAAGATTGCCGGACGTCCGATGAATACCGGACATCCGATGTTTCGGCTCTGTATAGGAGGGGCCGGTCGTCCGACAGAGATGAAGAGCAGATAATGAGTTTGAAGTAGTTTTTGAATAAGACTCTCACAAGACCCCATGTTCCCCTCTCAATAGTGCGGGATCCCTATACTCAAGAATAAATTCAAATATAGTCTTGTTCCTTTGTTCTTGATGAAGTAAAATATTTCCGAAATCATAATCCACACACATAATTGATTCCGAGGGGACTAAAACATAAGATATACTTGATAAACTTTGTTAGTCCCCTATGAGTATATTGTCATCAACATCAAAATAATATTATGGGCATGATTTCACTTTCAATCTCCCCATTTTTGGTAGTTGATGACAATATACACATAGTACAAAATATATAAGGTTGCTCTATGCTTTTAAGAGAAA
Source organism: Triticum aestivum (assembly GCF_018294505.1). Taxonomy (NCBI): domain Eukaryota; kingdom Viridiplantae; phylum Streptophyta; class Magnoliopsida; order Poales; family Poaceae; genus Triticum; species Triticum aestivum. Next base: position 438,710,599 of record NC_057797.1, on the reverse strand, counting down.
TTTATTTAAGAGCTCCCCCTCTCAAACATAATTATTGCAAACATTATATGGAGAGCTCCCACTCACAGAGACAACCATCTAGAATATATGAGCACAATATCAAGAAAACTCAATTAAAACCATCATCATAAAAGCATATCACCATAATATCATAATATATCATCATTCATTGGACATAGTGGTTCAACATTACAACATAAGACATAGATATAAAGGCATACACCCACTCAAAGCATAATGGTTCAATCTAAGAACAACATAGATAGCTCGTACTAGTTCTCCCCCTTGGCAACAACTACCCAAAAGGGACAGAGAGAACCCACAGACAGTCAAAGGTCATCAACATCATCATCAATAGGAGCTCCACTACCACCAGCGTCATCGAGGAAATCAGCCCACTCAGGCCCAGAAGAAAAACCAAAGTCTGAAGGAGGAGCCGCCGGAAGACGCTCATCATCACTCACATCAGTAGCTCCAGAGTCACGAAGACGAGACTTCAATGCATTCTTGGAAGTGATCAAGTGAGTGACAACATCGTGGTTGTGTGTGCAGTTGAAGGAGAACGCCTTCATCATGGCAGACTGAGCCTTGCCGATAAAATGAGCAAAACGCCCAAAGGACACAGAGCTTGCGGTAGTAGGATGAGACCGAGCAGCAGACCTACGAGCAGGGGCAAACTTGGACATACCCTTGGGAGCAAAATCGTTGGCCATGTGAGGAGGAATAATCCACTTCTCATGCACATGGGTGCAGACAAGACAAAATGGAGTCACACTCTCAATAAGAGCCTGAATGAATGGAGCATGAGGAAAGGCACGCTTATACTAAAAGCTAGCAAGACGGATATCATGCCATAGGAAATGAGGAACATTTATCTTGCCTTTGGGAGACTCATGGAGGCAAGACATAAGATCGATGCAATAACTGTTGCAAGATCCCTTGTCACCCATCTTAGGATAAATGGTAAGAATGATACATTGGTAGATGATGTAGTAGGGAGATCTCCAAATAGAAACTTGATTCAGATCCTTCATCTTTTCCTCCTCGGTAAGGTCATCAAGTTCCTTAAGGAGATAGCCACAAGCCTCAACTGCTTTGGGTTTGTGATTTGGGTCATCTTTATGGATCTTGAATCCACTATTTGGAAACCCAAGAGCAGCGAAAAATTGAGCATAAGTGGCAGTGAGCTCGATGTCAGAGGTCATCCAGGTGACGGTCTTGTTAGGAGCAAAGAAGCAGGTGGCATAAAACTGATGGATAGCAGCCTGATTGAAATCATGCTGAAATGCAAATGGAGCAGCGAGACCGGATGACTCAATGAGCTCAATGCCCCCAGATACTTCACGGGATGTTTCCGAGTATGATCCAAGTCAATGAAGTGGTGCGGAGAGAGACCATTTGGTAGGAAAACAGAGGTGTAAATATATGCCTGAACATTTGTGCAAAAACGTTGATCCAGAGAGTCTTGAACCACCTCTAATTGATCAACATCACGCCGGAACTTACGATATACAGGCTTGGGCACTTTGGTGAAATCCTTGAGGATACGTCCATGAAGTTGAGGAGCCTCAAGGGGTATGTGATGACCATCGGCATGCGGCTGATCGGGAGGAGGAGGAGGCACGTGAGTGGCCCTGCGAGAACTGCGGGGGAGGGATGAAAACGTCACTTGCACACCACGCCCCTCCTCCTCCATCTCTTCTTCATAGTCAGAGCCCTCGACAGAGGAGGACTCCTCGATCACAGCATGTTTCCCAGCTTGCTTGCGTGACCACAACTCCTCCTAGGAGTCATCAGAACCACCACGACGAGAGGCTGAAACCAAGGAGAGAGGATAATGGACAGACCATAGTAAGCCCTTGGCATCCACGGAGACGGAGATGATGAAAAAATGAGAATGAAAGGACATAAAATTACTGCGGGCAGAGGTACCCCCGGCATCCTTGCGAGCGTGTTCTTGAATTTCACCATTGTGGGACGAACCTCTCCTGAGGGAATATTCAAGAGAGAAAGGGGATCACTACCGTGTGTACGAACGAGTGATGGAGACGAGAAAGAGAGTTGAGGAAACAAGCAGGAGGAGGTACTAGATTAGGACGAGGCGAGGAAGAGGAGGCTGGGGGTGCGGTGAAGTGGCAGCCCCCGGCAACGGCGAGGGTGAAATTACCCTCCTAGCAGCGCGGTGGCGGACGTAGTTGAGGGGAGGGGAGAAACTGGATAGAGCAACCGCACAGACCCGACCTCGAAGGTATTTATGTGGGCCGCAAACTACATCAGACGACCGACCGCGGTCGGACGTCCAGGCACTGGAGGACGTATCAGGTGACGGACGGTCGAAGAACCTCGGACGCCCGAGACCTGGGTGTGGTTTTGGGCCGTGCACAATTTCTGCACAACAACCGGATAGCTGAGTGACATCGGATGACCAGATGCTCTGAGTCGTCGGACGTCCGATAACCGTCGGATGACAGATGGAAAAAGTTTTTTGGCAGATAGCACAAGCAAACCTAGAGTCACCAAAATACAGGAATGGGTATGACAAAATACTATGGGCAAACAGACATGTAAGATACCACATGGTGAGCAACTTAGACACACAAGTAAGGACCCCTAAACATGATTGAACAACCTCTCATTTGAGAAGAGTCGGTGGCTAATAGGCCACCATGTGTGAGTATAGGTGTCATGAAGCCGCGAAGGTAATGTCCTTGGGCTCACTAACACTACTCCATCTTTTAAAGTACCGTAGTTCGAAGAACATTGTAACTTTGAGAGTGTTTGTTCTTTTTATGCATCATACAGGGTGAGAGTACTCATGAGTTGAGTGTCTCCCCCTAAACATATGCCTACATCTAAACAAGACATGAAGTAAATGCATGGATGAGTACTAGATTTCACATAATATTGTCAAGGTCCAAGATACCCAGTTCATGCCTAAGTTGACAAAACCTTGCTTCATCCAAAGGCTTGGTGAAAATATCTGCAAGTTGCATATCTGTGCCAACATGAGCAATATCAATGTCACCCTTTTCCACATGATCTCTCAAGAAATGATATCTAATATCAATGTGCTTACTGCGGGTATGATCTTTGGGATTCTCAGCAATATTGATGGCACTTTCATTATCACATAGAAGAGGAACATTTCTATAGGTGATACCATAATCCTTCAAAGTTTGCCTCATCCATAGTAATTGAGTTGCACAACTGGTGGTTGCTATGTATTCGGCTTCGGCGGTGGAGAGAGCAACACAATTTTGTTTCTTCGAGCACCAACTTACCAAGGAGCGTCCAAGAAATTGACATGCACCAGAGGTGGACTTACGATCCACTTTGTCTCCAGCCCAATCCGCATCCGTGTACCCAATGAGATCAAACTTGGCATCCTTGGAGTACCATAGACCCAACTTTGGGGTGTGAAGTAGGTATCTAAGAATATGCTTAACCGCCTTATGATGACTTTCCCTAGGGGAAGCTTGAAATCTAGCACACATGCATACACTGAACATGATGTCTGGTCTAGATGCACAAAGTAAAGCAATGAACCAATCATAGAGCGGTAAGTAGATGGGTCGAAAGGAATACCATTTGTGTCTTCAGTGAGTACAATTTTTTTGGCATGGGTGTCTTACATGGGCTAGCATCAGACATGCCAAACTTCTCTAGAATATCCTTGAGGTACTTCCTTCTTGAAATTATTGAATTTGGAATCCGAGAAAGAACTTCAAATCCGCATTGAGTGACATTTCAAAATTCTTGGTCATGAAGGCCGCAAACTTCTTGCACAAATGAATGTTAGGAGAACCAAAAATGATATCATCTACATAGATTTGGCATAAGATCAAATCACCCTTGTCCCTCTTAGTAAAAAGAGTGGGATCCATCACCCCTCTCACAAAACCATCATCGAGTAAAAACTTCTTAAGATGATCATACCAAGCACGAGGTGCTTGTTTGAGGCCATACAAAGCCTTATGAAGTTTATACACATAGTCTTTGTGATCGGGGTCAACGAACCCAGGTGGTTGTGATACATATACTTGCTCTTGTAGAGGGACGTTAAGGAAACAACTCTTCACATCCATTTGATGTAATGTAAAACCATTGGAAGCATCATAAGCAAGTAAGATGCGAATAGATTCAAGATGGGCAATGGGGGCAAAGGTCTCACCAAATTCCAAACCTTCAACTTGTGAGTACCCTTGTGCCACTAACCTAGCCTTGTTACGGATGATTACACCATTATTCTCATCTTGCTTATTCTTGAAAACCCATTTTGTTCCAATGACATTGTGCTCCGTAGTTGGCCTCTCGACTAATGACCACACTTGGTTGCGTTTAAAACTATTCAACTCTTCTTGCATAGTGACGAGCCAATCATTGTCCATCAATGCACCTTGTACCCAACACTAGACACAAACGAGAAGTGAGCACAAAAGGTTGTCAAATGTTTACGAGTGACTCTACCTTTCGATATGTCGGTGAGAATTTTGTCAATATCAACACGACCGGCCACTCGAGGCATGATGGAGGTTAGGGTTTCGCGAGGTTCAACTTCATGTTAGTCATCCACGTCCTCAACATATGGATCATTAATGTGTGGTGGAAGATCTTCTTCTTCATGTTGCATTTGTTTAGGTTCATCATCAATGATTGCACTTTCTTGTTCTTGCCCTTGATGATGATCTTGTTCTTGAACATTATCATGAAGAGGGACTTGATCATCTTCTTGTACTTGAATTAAGGGCATTGGTTGAGCAATAGGAGCTTGTGATGGTATGGGTGTTGAATTAGTTTGATGATGTGTGAATCTTGCATCTTCTTCTTCTTCATCATGAGGTTCTTGTTCCATTAGAAGAAGTGCACCAACACCCATGGTCAGAATATCTTGAGAAGAATCTTCTTCACCTACATCACCTAGATCAACTTGCTCCCCATGGGAGCCATTAAATTCATCAAACACCATGTCACAAGTTTCTACAACACATCCATTGGATTTGTTGTAGACTCTATAGGCATGAGAGTTTGATCCATGGTCAACAAATATGCCCTCAATTGTTTTGGATTGAAATTTTCCTAACCATTCCCTTTTGTTGAGGATGAAACATTTGCACCCAAATACTCGAAAGTACTTGACATTTGGCTTGTTCCCAGTTAGGAGCTCATATGGAGTCTTTTCCAATATTGTGCGGAGGAAGAGCCGGTTTGATGCATGTCATGCAGTGTTGATAGCCTCAGCCCAAAAACTATGTGGCGACTTGTATTCATCCAACATGGACCTTTCCATCTCCACAAGTGTACGGTTCTTCCTTTCGGCTACACCATTTTGCTGAGGAGTGTATGGAGCTGAATATTAATGCTCAATCCCTTCATCACTAAGAAATTCTTCCAAGGTGTAGTTCTTGAACTTAGAGGCATTATCACTTCTTATTGCCAAGATTTCTTTGTCAAACTTGCGTTGTGCTTGCTTGGCAAAATCGATCAAGGTGATCTTCGTCTCGTCCTTGGACTTGAGGAAAAACACCAATGTATATCTTGAGTAATCATCGACAATGACAAGTCCATACTTCTTCCCACCAAGACTAACCCATGAAGGAGGCCCAAAAAGATCCACATGAAGGAGCTCCAAAGGCCTTGAAGTAGACATGATATTCTTGGGTGGGTGCTTTGATTGATCTTGCTTCCCGGCTATGCATGCACTACACACACGATCTTTCTCAAAAGAGACATTGGTTAGTCCAAGGATGTGATTATCCTTTAAGAGATCTTGAAGATTTCTCATGCCGACATGGGCTAGCCGGCGATGCCATAGCCACCCCCTGTCGGCCTTGGCCATTAGACATGTTGCATGGAATGTGCTCTCTTTCGAGAAATCAACCGTGTAAAGGTTGCCATCCAACTCTCCAAAAAAGGCCACTTCGAGAGTATCTCTCTTAAAGACTTTCACATCCGTTAGTCCAAAGAGTGTATCATAACCAACATAAGCCAATTGGCGAACAGAAAGCAAATGATATTTAAGGGATTGAACAAGCATGACGTTTGCAAGAGACATGTCATTTGTGATAGCCACCTTGCCCAACCCGAGTACCTGTCCTTTTGATCCTCCACCAAACATAATGCTCATAAATGGTTGAATATCTTCCATGAAATCGTAGAGAAATTTGTTATCTTCGGTCATATGATTGGTACATCCACTATCAATCACCCATTTTACTCCACCAGAGAAAGCAACCTACACACAATTATGACTTGGTTCGAGGCACCCATTTTGCAATGGGACCTCTCAAGTTAGTCAGAAGGGTCTTAGGGACCCAAATAGCATACAATCATAATGCATTTCGAGGACCAACAAATTTTGCATAAACTTCTCCATCCTTAGTAACATAGGATGGAGGCATGAACTCTTTTGGCTTGTTGAGAGCGGGCATGCCCCTTGTGGCCTTCCCACTAACAACCTTACCTTTCTCATTGTGCCCTTCTCGTACAAATGTTTCTTTTAGAGGGGTGGTGCACTTCTGAGAAGACGTCTTCTTCTTGCTTGTGCTTGGGTCAAACCCGAGCCCCTCTTTGTTAAACACCTCATTGTGTTGGCTCAATACTTCATTAAGGTTCTTTTGTCCTTGAGCACATGTCATGAGACCTTTCTTGATTTGAGCCTTGAGAAAGCGATTCTCCTCAAGAATAGATGCTAGATCGCTACTAGAGTTAGTAGTACAAGCATCAACATTGATAATAGGAGAAGAGTACGCCTTGGCTAGAGTTTCAAGATAAGTAAGCTTGAGCGTCTCAAAACTCTTTGTAAGAATGGTGAGCTCTTGTTCCTTAGTCTTGAGGGACATAGATAGGAGCTCACAATCCTTAAAGAGAGAAGCATGAGACTTCACAAGCTTATTTTTATCATTCATCAACTCTTCGCAAGAGTCCTTAGCCTTTTTCAAGGAGGCAAGATCTTTAGCATGAACATCAATGTTTGCACCAATTTTCAAGCATAGTTCATCATTTCATGCTTCCTCATATTGGACTTTCCACTCAAGGATTTCATATTTTTCCTTTTCCTCGATTATGAGGGTTTAGAGTTCCTTAATGGTGACGGTGTGCTTACCCACCATCTCCATTAGCATACGAAACATAGTGAGCTTCTTTCCTTTGAGGGAGCAGATGACCTTATTTAATTTAGCAAACATGGGGTCATCTATATCATTATCATCATAATTATCCTCCGCATCAAGTTACTCATCACTAGGAGTAGGAGGAATGAAGAGAGGAGGATTTGATCGTGGGGTTACCTTGACCTTGTCAGGAGAGTTTTGGTCCTCTCCATCTTCTACCACAGCCTTTTCCATTAGGCACCTGTGAGCATTGCCCTTGTAGTCTTTCATATAGTTGTAGGTGACCACATCACCACTCTTGTTGACTAGCCTCAAAGTGTTTTGAGAATCTTGAGCAACTCCAGCAACACCACTAACATCATTCGGATCGGATTCTTCATGAGCAACCATTGCTTTCCCATCTCTCTTCTTGAGCTTTGAGTGTTGGGGAACATAGTAATTTCAAAATTTTCCTAAGCACACACAGGATCATGGTGATGCATAGCAACGAGAGGGGAGAGTGTTGTCTACGTACCCTCGTAGACCGTAAGCGTAAGCATTTATCAACGTGGTTGATGTAGTCGTACACCTTCACGATCCGTCCCGATCAAGTACCGAATGTATGGCACCTCCGCGTTCAGCACACGTTCAGCTCGATGACGTCCTCGCCTTCTCGATCCAGCAAGAGGGGCGAAGTAGTAGATGAGTTCCGGCAGCACGACGGCGTGGTGACGGTGTTGGTGAATAACAATCTCCGCAGGGCTTCGCCTAAGCACTACGAAAATTATGAAGGAGGATAAACTAGAGGGGACGGGGTAGACGGCACATGGCTTGGTGTTTCTTGATGTGTCTTGGGTGCTAGCCCTACCCCCTCTATTTATATGTTGAGCCTTGGGGTCGAAACTTGGAGTAAAAGCCTCCACAAAGTCGGTTTCACCCGAAAGGCAACAGTCCTTCTCGGACTCCAGGGCCAGACGCCAGGGTTCCCAGCGTCTGGACCCAGACGCCAGGGGCCCTGGCATCTGGCCCCTGGACTCCGCAAAACTTCCTTTTGCGCTTTCCAAAAACCTTGTGGGCTTTCCCCTTTGGCCCAAATAAAGTGTTCTTGTAAACAAACATTTCAGGAAACATCCGGAACCCCTTCCGGTGAATTCCGAAACCCTTCCAGTGACCAAATACTATAATCCCATATATCAAACTTTATCTCCGGACCATTCCGGAGTTCCTCGTCATGTCCGTGATATCATCCCGGACTCCGAACAACATTCGGTCACCAACATACATAACTCATATAGTACTATATCATCAACGAACGTTAAGCGTGTGGACCCTACGGGTTCGAGAACTATGTAGACATGACCGAGACACCTCTCTGGTCAATAACCAATAGCGGAACCTAGATGCCCATATTGGCTCCTACATATTTTACGAAGATCTTTATCGGTCGGACCACATAACAACATATGTTGTTCCTTTTGTCATTGTAGGATCAAAAGTATGTCTAGAGGGGGGGTGATTAGACTACTTGACCAAATAAAACTTATCCTTTTCCCAATTTTAGTTCTTGGCAGATTTTAGCAACTTTGGACAAGTCAAGCAATCTTAACACAATTCAAGCAAGCATGCAAAGAGTATATGAGCAGCGGAAAGTAAAGCATGCAACTTGCAAGAATGTAAAGGGAAGGGTTTGGAGGATTCAAACGCAATAGGAGACACGAATGTTTTTGTCATGGTTCCGATAGGTGGTGCTATCGTACATCCACGTTGATGGAGACTTCAACCCACGAAGGGTAACGGCTGCGCGAGTCCACGGAGGGCTCCACCCACGAAGGGTCCACGAAGAAGCAACCTTGTCTATCCCACCATGGCCGTCGCCCACGAAGGACTTGCCTCACTAGCGGTAGATCTTCACGAAGTAGGCGATCTCCTTGCCCTTACAAACTCCTTGGTTCAACTCCACAATCTTGTCGGAGGCTCCCAAGTGACACCTAGCCAATCTAGGAGACACCACTCTCCAAGAAGTAACAAATGGTGTGTTGATGATGAACTCCTTGCTCTTGTGCTTCAAATGATAGTCTCCCCAACACTCAACTCTCTCTCACAGGATATGGATTTGGTGGAAAGAAGATTTGAGTGGAAAGCAACTTGGGGAAGGCTAGAGATCAAGATTCATATGGTAAGAATGGAATATCTTGGCCTCAACACAAGTGTAGGTGGTTCTCTCTCAGAAAAAGTAAGTTGGAAGTGTAGGTTTGTTCTGATGGCTCTCTCCACGAATGAAGAGGAGGTGGAGGGGTATATATAGCCTCCACACAAAATCTAACCGTTACACACAACTTGCCAATCTCGGTGGGACCGAATTGATAAACTCGGTCGGACCGATTCAGCAAAGCTAGTGACCGTTAGGATTTTCGGTGGGACCGACATGCAACTCGGTAGGACCGATATGGTTAGGGTTAGGGCATAACGTAATCTCGATGAGACCGATTACACAAACTCGGTGAGACCGATTTTGGTAATAAGCTAACCAGAGAGTTGGTCAGGTAAACTCGGTGGGACCAATTCGCTCATTTTGGTGAGACTGAAATGTTACGAAAGGGAAACAGAGAGTTTACATTGCAATCTCGGTGGGACCGATCGCTCATCTCGGTGGGACCGAAACGTTACGAAGGGAAACAAAGAGATTACAATCCCATCTCAGTGAGACCGAGGTCCCTATCGGTGAGACCGATTTGCCTAGGGTTTGTGGCAGTGGCTATGATATCTGAACTCGGTGGCGCCTGGTAGAAAGAATCGGTGGGGCCGAGTTTGACTTTTGGTTTAGGTCATATGTGGATGTGAGAAAGTAGTTGAGGGTTTTGGAGCATATCACTAAGCATTTTGAGCAAGAGCCTCATTAAGCAACACCTCATCCCTCCTTGATAGTATTGGCTTTTCCTATAGACTCAATGTGATCTTGGATCACTAAAATAGAAAATGTAGAGTCTTGAGCTTTGAGCTTGAGCCAATCCTTTTGTCCTTAGCATTTTGAGGGGTCCACTTTTCTCATCCATGCCATGCCAATCATTGAGCTTTCCTGAGATATTAATCTTGAAATAGCATTAGCTCAATGAGCTATATGTTGTTAGGAATTACCAAAACCACCTAGGGATAGTTGCACTTTCAATCTCCCCCTTTTTGGTAATTGATGACAACATATAGATCAAAGCTTCGACAAATGATAATAAGAGTGAAAAACATTGTCGCTTTGAGAAGTATGTGAAAAGCAAGAGCTCCCCCTAAATTTGTGCATAGTTTAAGATTTGCTTTGGACTGCAAATGCACAATGAGTTAGGATCATGGGTTACTCTTCCATGTCACATACATCTTGGTGGAGCGCTCAAAATGATAATAATTAAATACATGCACTCATCACCAAGCAAAGTGAATGATCATATGGGGATATAAAAGGATAATGTCATCCAACAAGCATTAAGGTAGCATATGATCAAACACATGATCATCCAAGTATCACACAAAAGCATAAAGTATCTCAAACAAGCAAATAACAAAGTTCAACCACCAAACAATAAGAGAGAACAAAGAGCAACACTCTCTCTCGAAGCCTATGATCTATACATTTTCTCCCCCTTTGGCAACAAGTTACCAAAAAGTTCATAAAAATGCATAGTGCTAGATCGACTCTCAGGCTTGGTCTTCAGGTGGTGGTGTAGATAAAACTCCAAGGACGAAGGCATCAGTTGATGTAGATGGAGCTGGTGGAGTGGGTGCTGGAGCTGGTGGCACTGAAGCTGTAGCTGGTGCAGATGAAGTTGCTCTGGTGTCTGTAACTGGCACTGCAGCAGATCTCTGTCCTTTGGGCACTCTAGCAAAAGCATCAGTGGTAGACTTGCCCTTCTTCTCCTGCACTTCATCCTGAAGTTGCTCAACAACTGACTGGATCTCAGTGACCTTCACATCTAAATCATAGAACTTCTGCTCCATGATCCTCTCCAAGCTCTCCTGGTTTTGAGTCAGGGTGGCCAATCCCTTCTCAATCCTCACAGTGGAGGCAATCAAGTAGCCAAGCTGATCTTGCTTGCTCTTCAGAAGATACTGAGATGCCTCATCAATGGTTGGCATCTTTGTAGCCTTTTCAGTCCTTGCCTTCTCCCTCTTTGCTTGTGCTTGCACAGAAGATGGTTCATTCTCATCCATCACCACAGTGTTGTCCTCAAAGTCTGGGTAGATGGGCATATGTTCCTTGTCCAAGAGATATGTGCCAGTGCCCATCTTGGAGTTGATTAGCTCCTGGATCTGTGGGGCATACCCACAACTTCTCTTTTGATCTGCAGTTGTTCTCTTTATGGTTTCCACAATTAGGCTCATGACTTTGAACTTTTGAGGCACATCAAATATGTGAAGCAGGTTAATTGCATGGCCTCTAATCATCTTGTGATCACCTGACTTTGGCAATAGAGTGTGCCTGAGGATCCAGTTGATTGTTCGCAAACCAGACAAAAGGTAATGTACTAATCCAAACTTGTGTGTCTCAAGAGCAGCATCTGGGATCTCTTTGTACATATGTGCCATGGTATTGTGATCCTTCTTCTTCTTGGCATAGACATCCAAGTCATCTTCATTCTCCTCAGGAGCATTGATCAATTTTGCCCATTCTTCAACCATTGACTGGTACCTAGTACCTTCAGACATCCAGACAATCCTTCCATCTGGGTAGAAATGAGCTGTGGAGTAGAACTGCATAATAAGCTCATCATTCCACTTTGTGAGCTTCTGAGCCACAAACTCATCGACTCCACATGCCTTGAAGCTGTCATATACACCAGGGAAGTGATCCTCATTTTCCTCAATGAATTTCCAATCAACCCATCTCATGTCACACACTATGGGCTTCTTGTCAAGTAAAATAGTCTCATAGAAGTCCTGTTGTTCCTTTGTATGGAACATGTAGTCCACAACAGTCCTTCTCCTGGTGGCATATGGATCAGACTCTCTCCATAGCCTCAATCCTGAATCCTTCCTGATTTTCATGTTCTCTGCAACTGGGTGTGCATCATTGTGATCTGGAATTTTGGGCTTCAACTTCCTCAAAACAACAGAATCATCTTCTTCTTCAGCAGCTTGAGGCACTGGGGCCTTGTTCTTCTCCTCAGCAGGGATGTTCCTGGTGCTCCTCTTGGGTTTTGGCTTTGGAGCTGGAGCAGCAGTCTTAGGAGCAGTTTTGGGCTTAGATGGAGCAGCCCCTGCCCTTATAGCATCTCCCATAAGCTTTTGAGCTTTGGGTGCTGGTGCTGCATCCTCTTCCTCTTCCTCTTCAGAATCTCTCATAATTGAAGATCTGCCAAGCACTCTGGCAGTGGTCTTCTTGACCCTTTCCTTCCTTTTCTTCTCTGCCACAACCTATTCTTTGGGTGCAGATCCCAAAGTTTCTTGAGTGGATGTTCTGGCCTTTGACATAGGAACTCTCTTGGCAGGAACCTTTGTCTTCACTCCTGGCTTAGTGGCAGCAGCTGTGCCATATTCCTTTTTCAGGACTTTCCTCTTTGAGGTGGCCTCTTCCTCAACAGCCACATAGTCCTCATCCTCAGAATCTGAGGTTCTCTTCTTTCTGGTCCTGGTGGCTGCCTTAGGCAAGTTGCTAGGTGTACTCCTGCTTCCCTCATCAAAGCTGCTAGAGAGACTAGTGCCCTCACTCATGTTAACTTGCTCCTCAGACTTGTTCTGACTGTCACTCTGATCTGACATGATGCAAACACTGACAGCAGACCCTGTGAATAGATTATAGATGAGGTAGATTGGATGAGCATCACAAAGTACAGAGGTTTTTGCAAAAGAATGAGTCAAAAACTTAGTTTTAGTTTTCCACAGAAAGCATTTCGGATCTACCGATTTGAAAACTCGGTGATACCGAAGCAGCTTTTGGAACCTAAACTAGTGAACTCGGTCAGACCGAGTCACAGTTCGGTGGCACCGAGACTGCTAGGGTTTCACAAAGAATTGAACTCGGTCACACCGATTTGCAATTCTCGGTCAGACCGAGAATCACATGTGCAATGGCCTTAGCCAAATCGGTGGAACCGATTTCAACAACTCGGTTGGTCCGAGATGATTTCGGCGGAAACCTAACCCTAAATTTTCAATCCACAACTAAACTACGGAGTGATTTCGCTGGATAGAGTGATCTCAATCGTGGCAAGATACATGGCAAAACAATGTGCTAGGAATCGGAGTGAGATTAGCACAAGGATCAAGTCCATACCCTAAGTGCGGCGATGGACCTGCTACGGCGGCAACGGCGGAGACGATTTCCGTTGACGGCGGCGGAGACCAGCGGCGGGAGGCAGCTGGCGATGAGGAGGACGATCCGGAGACCCAGGGAGGCAGAGCAGGCTGAGCGCGGGCGAAGGGGTTCGGAAATTTTTTCCAAATTTTGGCCCGAGGATATATATAGCCTGACCCTGTCGGTGTGACCGAGTGGAACAACTCGGTGGCACCGAGATGCATAACTGCAAGCAGTTACTGCAACTCGGTGTGACCGAAAAGTTCAAATCGGTTGCACCGAGATTGAAAACCTAGATCGACTTAGTGATCTCGGTATGACCGAAATGGATGAATCGGTCAGACCGAAACGCACAAAGAAGTTTTGGAAGTTTAAGTCTATGATGAATCGGGGACTCTGAGTGCTCCTCAGGCAGAGTGGTTGGAATCTGACTTGATCAAACTTTGTGATGTAGCATGAATAGAGTTCGAGATAAGAAAAGCATAGATAGCTAGAGAAGGTTCTTAGGCATTCTTGTCCATCCACTTGGCAAAAGAAAAAGGAACCAAACAATCAAAACAACAAGTGGATGTCCTCGAATGAGTAAATTATGCAACCAACATGCTCACACAATAAAATGGCAAATGAAATATGTGGCAAAGCATGCACAACCAATTCTAGCATCTATCAAGCAATTGGCGATGACTAGGTCATCTATATATGAGTATATTGACTTAGGAGTCAAATGAGAACATTTGATCATAGGTCATACTCATCGTTTAAGCACAAGTGGGGTTACCACTTTTACATAAAGCGTTGTTGTGTTCACACCATTAGAGTTGCTTTAGCTCAATTCTTAGAGTAAAGCTCCCCTAGATGTGAGATCCCCCCTAAGAGGGATGAACTAACCTTGGGTTTTGTCGATGATGACTTCATGTAGGTGTTGAAGATGTGGATGCTCAATGTTGATGTAGATCGTTTGGAGTAGTCCTTGGAGTGAGTTGCACTTTCAATACCTACACGGGTTAGTCCCACAAGGAACAAACAAGGATATCCATAGACATAGAGTGATGCACACACAAGATGATGTCTATGAAAGCATTAGGTTACCTTGTCCCTTGTCTTACCAACAAGAGGGTTTGTGACTCCTTGAACTAGTGCAAGATGTGGAATTTTATTGCATTTGTTCTTGCCAAAATGATAAGAGTGAAGTATGTTAGCGGAGTCACCCTCAGGAACTCTCTAGTTCTTCTTCTTCGGGATCCACATCATCTTGATGGGAATCCTTGGAGTTGTAGTCGTACTTGATGAAGTGGAACTTGATGTAGTCTTGGGAACCCACTTGACCAAGGCCTTGGGTGCTTCTTCAAATGCATCAATTTCCTCTTGAAGCTTATCCTTGCCTTTTTGCTCGTGGTCTTGTGGTGGAAGATCATCTTGAGCTTGTGTCCCTTTGAAGGAACTAGGATCATACTTCTCTTGTTGAGGAACAAACTTCGTCTTGGGGTATCAATCTTCTTCCCACTCAACTCCATTGGCATTGAACTTTCGTTCAAAACCAACACCTTGGTTCTTCCAGTGCCTTCCTTGCTTGCGTACAATTTCCTCGAATTGCTTACTCCCGGCAAGGCTCTTGTAAACACCTTTCTCTATAATTCCCTTCAATAAGCTATTTTCTTGCTCAAGTGTAACTTGGCTAAGAGAATCATTAGTGGAATCAAGAGAACTACTAGAAGCAACAACATTGGATTTAACATGATTATTGTCACTACTAGAGGAAGAATCTTTCTTGTTCTTGTTACTAGACTTGACTTGAGGCATGTAAGTGGATAAGAGTAAACGGTTGGAAATCTAAGAAGATTTTTTCTTGTGAAGATCATCATTGATTGCCTTTAAGAACTCATGCTCTTGCTCAAGGTTGAGCTTTTCAAAACGTAATTTCTCATGAGTCCTTAAAAGTTCTCGATGATCTCCTAAGATAGTTTCATGAGCTAACTTAAGAGTGTTTAGTTCTTTAGTTAGAAACTCAATCTTCTCCTTATCATTGTCATTCGTTTTATCTTGATTAGCATGATTAATTGACGTTTCATCATAGTATTCATCACTAGAGTTGTCAACAAGTAAATCATCATCACCTAACAAGTCATCTTCATCACTATTGAAATCAACATACTCGGGGTGTGATACCTTTGGGCCTTTAGCCATGAAGCATCTTCCAAGTCCTTCATTTGGTGAATCAAATATGTCGTAGGAGTTGGTTGACACAAGTGCTAGACCGGCAACACCTTCATCTTGAGTATATTCGGAGTCGGAGTGATAGCTTCTCGGAGTGATTGTCGGAGTCGGAGCCGGATACCCATTCACCAACATGAGCTTGATGTCTTCGTTTTGTGTAGCTCCTTGATGACTTGTCCTTCCTTTCCGAATCCTTGCTTCTCCGGGATGTTCTTCGTTCATAACGATCATCTCTACTCCTTCTCTCTCTTGATGGTGATTCTTCTCTTCTACTTCTTCTTTTTGGAGAATCTTCTCTTCTCTTGTAGGGTGCCGTACACTCATTGGAATAGTGTCCGGGTCTTCCACAATTGTAGCAATTTCGCTCTCGACTAGAAGATCTTTTGTCATTGTAGGACCTTGACTTGGAACTTCTCTCTTTGCTTCTACTCTTGTAGAACTTGTTGAAGTTCTTCACCATTAGGCTCAATTCTTCATTGAAGGTTTGTTTCTCACTTGATGATGTGGGAGCTTCACATGAGGCTTTGTAAGCACCACTTGACTTGTTATGGAGCTCCTCCTTATCCTTGAGTGACATCTCATGAGCAACAATTCTTCCAATGACTTCCGTTGGCTTGAGATCTTTGTAATTGGGCATCATTTGGATCAATGTGCATACGGTATCATATTTTCCGTCCAAAGCTCTTAGGATCTTCTTGATGATGAATTTGTCGGTCATCTCTTCACTTCCTAAGCCGGCGATCTCATTTGTGATAAGAGCAAGCCTAGAGTACATTTCAGCGACACCTTCACCATCCTTCATTTTGAACTTGTCAAGCTGACTTTGAAGCACATCCAACTTGGATTCCTTGACGGAGTCGGTACCTTCGTGCATATCAATCAAAGTATCCCAAATTTCCTTTGCATTCTCAAGACGGCTGATTTTGTTGAATTCTTCGGGGCACAATCCGTTGAAGAGGATATCACAAGCTTGAGCATTGTATTGCAGCATCTTCAACTCTTCCGCGGTAGCTTCACGGTTCGGTTCTCTCCCATCAAAGAATTCACCTTGCAAGCCAATACACACAATAGCCCATACGGCGGGGTTATGTCCAAGAATATGCATTTTCATCTTATGCTTCCAACTAGCAAAATTAGTACCATCAAAGTAAGGACATCTACGGTGGTAATTTCCCTCGCTAGACGCCATACTCTCCTAGGTTGTGAAACCAAGGCTATGACTACCAAAAGCTATGGAAATCAAAGCAAATGGAGACCAAAGCTCTGATACCACTTGTAGGATCGAAAGTATGTCTAGAGGGGGGGTGATTAGACTACTTGACCAAATAAAACTTATCCTTTTCCCAATTTTAGTTCTTGGCAGATTTTAGCAACTTTGGACAAGTCAAGCAATCTTAACACAATTCAAGCAAGCATGCAAAGAGTATATGAGCAGCGGAAAGTAAAGCATGCAACTTGCAAGAATGTAAAGGGAAGGGTTTGGAGGATTCAAACGCAATAGGAGACACAGATGTTTTTGTCGTGGTTCCGATAGGTGGTGCTATCGTACATCCACGTTGATGGAGACTTCAACCCACGAAGGGTAACGGCTGCGCGAGTCCACGGAGGGCTCCACCCACGAAGGGTCCACGAAGAAGCAACCTTGTCTATCCCACCATGGCCGTCGCCCACGAAGGACTTGCCTCACTAGCGGTAGATCTTCACGAAGTAGGCGATCTCCTTGCCCTTACAAACTCCTTGGTTCAACTCCACAATCTTGTCGGAGGCTCCCAAGTGACACCTAGCAAATCTAGGAGACACCACTCTCCAAGAAGTAACAAATGGTGTGCTGATGATGAACTCCTTGCTCTTGTGCTTCAAATGATAGTCTCCCCAACACTCAACTCTCTCTCACAGGATATGGATTTGGTGGAAAGAAGATTTGAGTGGAAAGCAACTTGGGGAAGGCTAGAGATCAAGATTCATATGGTAAGAATGGAATATCTTGGCCTCAACACAAGTGTAGGTGGTTCTCTCTCAGAAAAAGTAAGTTGGAAGTGTAGGTTTGTTTTGATGGCTCTCTCCATGAATGAAGAGGAGGTGGAGGGGTATATATAGCCTCCACACAAAATCTAACCGTTACACACAACTTTCCAATCTCGGTGGGACCGAATTGATAAACTCGGTCGGACCAATTAAGCAAAGCTAGTGGACGTTAGGAGTTTCGGTGGGACCGACATGCAACTCAGTAGGACCGATATGGTTAGGGTTAGGGCATAACGTAATCTCGGTGAGACCGATTACACAAACTCGGTGAGACCGATTTTGGTAATAAGTTAACCAGAGAGTTGGTCAGGTAAACTCGGTGGGACCGACTCGCTCATTTCGGTGAGACCGAAATGTTACGAAAGGGAAACAGAGAGTTTACATTGCAATCTCGGTGGGACCAATCACTTATCTCGGTGGGACCGAAACGTTACGAAGGGAAACAGAGAGATTACAATCCCATCTTGGTGAGACCGAGATCCCTATCAGTGAGACCGATTTGCCTAGGGTTTGTGGCAGTGGCTATGACATCTGAACTCTGTGGCGCCGGATAGAAAGAATCGGTGGGGCCGAGTTTGACTTTTGGTTTAGGTCATATGTGGATGTGAGAAAGTAGTTGAGGGTTTTGGAGCATATCACTAAGCATTTTGAGCAAGAGCCTCATTAAGCAACACCTCATCCCTCCTTGATAGTATTGGCTTTTCCTATAGACTCAATGTGATCTTGGATCACTAAAATAGAAAATGTAGAGTCTTGAGCTTTGAGCTTGAGCCAATCCTTTTGTCCTTAGCATTTTGAGGGGTCCACTTTTCTCATCCATGCCATGCCAATCATTGAGCTTTCCTGAGATACTAATCTTGAAATAGCATTAGCTCAATGAGCTATATGTTGTTAGGAATTACCAAAACCACCTAGGGATAGTTGCACTTTCAGTCATCGGTATGTTACTTGCCCGAGATTCGATCGTCGGTATCTCAATACCTAGTTCAATCTCGTTACCGGCAAGTCTCTTTACTCGTTCCGTAACACATCATCCTGCAACCAACTCATTAGGTGCAATGCTTGCAAGGCTTAAGTGATGTTTATTACCGAGTGGGCCCAGAGATACCTCTCCGACAATCGGAGTGACAAATCCTAATCTCGAAATACGCCAACCCAACAAGTACCTTCGGAGACACCTGTAGAGCACCTTTATAATCACCCAGTTACATTGTGACATTTTGTAGCACACAAAGTGTTCCTCCGGTAAACGGGAGTTGCATAATCTCATAGTCATAGGAACATGTATAAGTCATGAAGAAAGCAATAGCAACAAACTAAACAATCAAGTGCTAAGCTAACGAAATGCGTCAAGTCAATCACATCATTCTCCTAATGATGTGACCCCGTTAATCAAATGACAACTCTTTGTCTATGGTCAGGAAACATAACCATCTTTGATTAACGAGCTAGTCAAGTAGAGGCACACTAGTGACATTCTGTTTGTCTATGTATTCACACATGTATCCTGTTTCTAGTTAATACAATTCTAGCATGAATAATAAACATTTATCATGATATAAGGAAATAAATAATAACTTTATTATTGCCTCTAGGGCATATTTCCTTCAGTCTCCCACTTGCACTAGAGTCAATAATCTAGATTACACAATAATGATTCTAACACCCATGGAGCCTTGGTGCTGATCATCTTTTGCTCGTGGAAGAGGCTTAGTCAAGGGGTCTGCAACATTCAGATCCGTATGTATCTTGCAAATCTTTATGTCTCCCACGTGGACTTGGTCCCGGATGGACTTGAAGCGTCTCTTGACGTGCTTGGTTCTCTTATGAAATCTGGATTCCTTTGCCAAAGCAATTGCACCAGTATTGTCACAAAAGATTTTCATTGGACCCGATGCACTAGGTATGACACCTAGATCGGATATGAACTGCTTCATCCAGACTCCTTCATTTGCTACTTCTGAAGCAGCTATGTACTCCGCTTCACATGTAGATCCCGCTACGACGCTTTGTTTCGAACTGCACCAACTGACAGCTCCACCGTTTAATAAAAACACGTATCCGGTTTGCGATTTGGAATCGTCCGGATCAGTGTCAAAGCTTGCATCGACGTAACCATTTACGACGAGCTCTTTGTCACCTCCATAAACGAGAAACATATCCTTCGTCCTTTTCAGGTATTTCAGGATGTTCTTGACCGCTGTCCAGTGATCCACTCCTGGATTACTTTGGTACCTCCCTGCTAAACTAATAGCAAGGCACACATCAGGTCTGGTACACAGCATTGCATACATGATAGAGCCTATGGTTGAAGCATAGGGAACATCTTTCATTTTCTCTCTATCTTTTGCAGTGGTCGGGCATTGAGTCTTACTCAATTTCACACCTTGTAACACAAGCAAGAACCCTTTCTTTGCTTGATCCATTTTGAACTTCTTCAAAACTTTGTCAAGGTATGTGCTTTGTGAAAGTCCAATTAAGCGTCTCGATCTATCTCTATAGATCTTGATGCCCAATATATAAGCAGCTTCACCGAGGTCTTTCACTGAAAAACTTTTATTCAAATATCCTTTTATGCTATCCATAAATTCTATATCATTTCCAATCAACAATATGTCATCCACATATAAAATTAGAAATGCTATAGAGCTCCCACTCACTTTCTTGTAAATACAGGCTTCTCCAAAAGTCTGTATAAAACCATATGCTTTGATCACACTATCAAAACATTTATTCCAACTCCAAGAGGCTTGCACCAGTCCATAAATGGATCGCTGGAGCTTGCACACTTTGTTAGCTCCCTTTGGATCAACAAAACCTTCCGGTTGCATCATATACAACTCTTCTTCCAGAAATCCATTCAGGAATGTAGTTTTGACATCCATTTGCCAAATTTCATAATCATAAAATGCGGCAATTGCTAACATGATTCGGACAGACTTTAGCATCGCTACGGGTGAGAAGGTATCATCGTAGTCAATCCCTTGAACTTGTCGAAAACCTTTTGCAACAAGTCGAGCTTTATAGATAGTAACATTACCATCAGCGTCAGTCTTCTTCTTGAAGATCCATTTATTCTCGATGGCTTGTCGATCAATGGGCAAGTCAACCAAAGTCCACACTTTGTTCTCATACATGGATCCCATCTCAGATTTCATGGCCTCATGCCATTTCGCGGAATCTGGGCTCATCATCGCTTCCTCATAGTTCGTAGGTTCGTCATGGTCAAGTAACATGACATCCAAAATAGGATTAACATACCATTCTGGTGCGGATCGTACTCCGGTTGAGCTACAAGGTTCGGTAGTAACTTGATCTGAAGTTTCATGATCATCATCATCAGCTTCCTCACTAATTGGTGTAGGTGTCATAGGAACCGGTTTCTGTGATAAACTACTTTCCAATAAGGGAGCAGGTACAGTTACCTCATCAAGTTCTACTTTCCTCCCACTCACTTATTTCAAGAGAAACTCCTTCTCTAGAAAGATTCCAAATTTAGCAACAAAAGTCTTGCCTTCGGATCTGTGATAGAAGGTGTACCCAACAGTCTCTTTTGGGTATCCTATGAAGACACATTTCTCCGATTTGGGTTCGAGCTTATCAGGTTGAAGCTTTTTCAGATAAGCATCGCAGCCCCAAACTTTAAGAAATGACAACTTTGGTTTCTTACCAAACCATAGTTCATAAGGCGTCGTCTCAACGGATTTTGATGGTGCCCTATTTAACGTGAATGCAGCTGTCTCTAGAGCATAACCCCAAAATGATAGCGGTAAATCAGTAAGAGACATCATAGATCGCACCATATCTAGTAAAGTATGATTATGACGTTCGGACACACCATTACGCTATGGTGTTCCGGGTGGCATGAGTTGCGAAACTATTCCACATTGTTTCAAATGAAGACCAAACTCGTAACTCAAATATTCTCCTCCACGATCAGATTGTAGAAACTTTATTTTTTTGTTACGATGATTTTCAACTTCACTCTGAAATTCTTTGAACTTTTCAAATGTTTTAGACTTATGTTTCATTAAGTAGATATACCCATATCTGCTTAAATCATCTGCGAAGGTGAGAAAATAACGATACCTGCTGCGAGCCTCAATATTCATCGGACCACACACATCTGTATGTATGATTTCCAACAAATCCGTTGCTTGCTCCATAGTTCCGGAGAACGGTGTTTTAGTCATCTTGCCCATGAGGCACGGTTCGCAAGTACCAAGTGATTCATAATCAAGTGGTTCCAAAAGTCCATCAATATGGAGTTTCTTCATGCGCTTTATACCGATATGACCTAAATGGCAGTGCCACAAATAAGTTGCACTATCATTATCAACTCTGCATCTTCTGGCTTCAATATTATGAATATGTGTATCACTACTATCGAGATTCAATAAGAATAGACCACTCTTCAAGGGTGCATGACCATAAAAGATATTACTCATATAAATAGAACAACCATTATTCTCTGATTTACATGAATAACCGTCTCGCATCAAACAAGATCCATATATAATGTTCATGCTCAACGCTCGCACCAAATAACAATTATTCAGGTCTAAAACTAATCCCGAAGGTAGATGTAGAGGTAGTGTGTCGACTGCGATCACATCGACTTTGGAACCATTTCCCACGCGCATCGTCACCTCGTCCTTAGCCAATCTTCGCTTAATCCGTAGCCCCTATTTCGAGTTGCAAATATTAGCAACAGAACCAGTATCAAATACCCAGGTGCTACTGCGAGCATTAGTAAGGTACACATCGATAACATGTATATCACATATACCTTTGTTCACCATGCCATCCTTCTTATCCACCAAATACTTGGGGCAGTTCTGCTTCCAATGACCAGTCTGCTTGTAGTAGAAGCACTCGGTCTCAGGCTTAGGTCCATACTTGGGTTTCTTCTCTTGAGCAGCAACTTGTTTGTCGTTCTTCTTGAAGTTTCCCTTCTTCTTCCCTTTGCCCTTTTTTCTTGAAACTGGTGGTCTTATTGACCATCAACACTTGATGCTCCTTCTTGATTTCTACCTTCGCAGCCTTTAGCATTGCGAAGAGCTCGGGAATCGTCTTATCCATCCCTTGCATGTTATAGTTCATCACGAAGCTCTTGTAGCTTGGTGGCAGTGATTGAAGAATTCTGTCAATGACGCTATCATCCGGAAGGTTAACTCCCAGTTGAATCAAGTGATTGCAGTACCCAGACATTCTGAGTATATGCTCACTGACAGAACTATTCTCCTCCATCTTGCAGCTGTAGAACTTATTGGAGACTTCATATCTCTCAATCCAGGCATTTGCTTGAAATATTAACTTCAACTCCTGGAACATCTCATATGCTCCATGACGTTCAAAACGTCGTTGAAGTCCTGGTTCTAAGGCGAAAAGCATGGCACACTGAACTATCGAGTAGTCATCAACACGTGACTGCCAGGCATTCACAATGTCTGCAGTTGCTGGCGCATGTGGTACACCTAGCGGTGCTTCCAGGACATAATTCTTTTGTGTAGCAATGAGGATAATCCTCAAGTTACAGACCCAGTCCGTGTAATTGCTACCATCATCTTTCAACTTTGCTTTCTCAAGGAACGCATTAAAATTTAAAGGAACAACAGCACGAGCCATCTATCTACAATCAACATAGACAAGCAAGAAACTATCAAGTACTAAGTTCATGATAAATTTAAGTTCAATTAATCATATTACTTAAGAACTCCCACTTAGATAGACATCCCTCTAATCTTCTAAGTGATCACGTGATCCATATCAACTAAACCATGTCCGATCATCACGTGAGATGGAGTAGTTTCAATGGTGAACAACACTATGTTGATCATATCTACTATATGATTCACGCTCGACCTTTCGGTCTTTGTGTTCCGAGGCCATATCTGTTATATGCTAGGCTCGTCAAGTTTAACCTGAGTATTCCGTGTGTGCAACTATTTTGCACCCGTTGTATTTGAACGTAGAGCCTATCACACCCGATCATCACGTGGTGTCTCAGCACGAAGAACTTTCGCAACGGTGCATACTCAGGGAGAACACTTATATCTTGATAATTTAGTGACAGATCATCTTATAATGCTACCGTCAATCAAAGCAAGATAAGATGCATAAAAGATAAACATCACATGCAATCAATATAAGTGATATGATATGGCCATCATCTTCTTGTGCTTGTGATCTCCATCTCCGAAGCACCATCATGATCACCATCATCACCGGCGCGACACCTTGATCTCCATCGTAGCATCGTTGTCGTCTCGCCAACTTATGCTTCTACGACTATCGCTACCACTTAGTGATAAAGTAAAGCATTACAGGGTGTTTGCATTGCATACAATAAAGCGACAACCATATGGCTCCTGCCAGCTGTCGATAACTCGGTTACAAAACATGATCATCTCATACAATAAAATATAGCATCATGCCTTGACCATATCACATCACATCATGCCCTGCAAAAACAAGTTAGACGTCCTCTACTTTGTTGTTGCAAGTTTTACGTGGCTGCTACAGGCTGAGCAAGAACCGTTCTTACCTACGCATCAAAACCACAACGATAGTTCGTCAAGTTAGTGTTGTTTTAACCTTCTCAAGGACCGGGCGTAGCCACACTCGGTTCAACTAAAGTTGGAGAAACTGACACCCGCCAGCCACCTGTGTGCAAAGCACGTCGGTAGAACCAGTCTCGCATAAGCGTACGCGTAATGTCGGTCCGGGCCGCTTCATCCAACAATATTGCCGAACCAAAGTATGACATGCTGGTAAGCAGTATGACTTGTATCGCCCACAACTCACTTGTGTTCTACTCATGCATATAACATCAACGCATAAAACCTGGCTCTGATACCACTGTTGGGGAACATAGTAATTTCAAAATTTTCCTATGCACACACAGGATCATGGTGATGCATAGCAACGAGAGGGAAGAGTGTTGTCTACGTACCCTCATAGACCATAAGCGGAAGCGTTTATCAACGCGGTTGATGTAGTCGTACACCTTCATGATCCGTCCCGATCAAGTATCGAACATACGGCACCTCCGTGTTCAGCACACGTTCAGCTAGATGACGTCCTCGCCTTCTCGATCAAGCAAGAGGGGCGAAGTAGTAGATGAGTTCCGGCAGCACGATGGCGTGGTGACGGTGTTGGTGAAGAACAATCTCCGCAGGGCTTCGCCTAAGCACTACGAAAACTATGATGGAGGATAAACTAGAGGGGACGGGGTAGCCGGTACACGGCTTGGTGTTTCTTGATGTGTCTTGGGTGCTAGCCCTACCCCCTCTATTTATATGTTGAGCCTTGGGGTCGAAACTTGGAGTAAAAGCCTCCACAAAGTCGGTTTCACCCGAAAGGCAAGAGTCCTTCTGGGACTCCAGGGCCAGACGCCAGGGTTCCCGGTGTTTAGACCCAGACGCCAGGGACCCTGGCGTCTGGCCCCTGGACTCCGCAAAACTTCCTTTTGTGCTTTCCAAAAACCTTGTGGGCTTTCCCCTTTGGCCCAAATAAAGTGTTCTCGTACCCAAACATTTCGGGAAACATCCGGAACCCCTTCCGGTGACCAAACACTATTATCCCATATATCAAACTTTATCTCCGGACCATTCCGGAGTTCCTCATCATGTCCGTGATCTCATCCCGGACTCCGAACAACATTCGGTCACCAACATACGTAACTCATATAGTACTATATCGTCAACGAACGTTAAGCGTGCGGACCCTACGGGTTCGAGAACTATGTAGACATGACCGAGACACCTCTCGGGTTAATAACCAATAGCGGGACCTGCATGCTCATATTGGCTCCTACATATTCTACGAAGATCTTTATCGGTCGGACCGCATAACAGCATACGTTGTTCCCTTTGTCGTCGGTATGTTACTTGCCCGAGATTCGATCGTCGGTATCTCAATACCTAGTTCAATCTCGTTACCGGCAAGTCTCTTTACTCGTTCCATAACACATCATCCTGCAACCAACTCATTAGTTGCAATGCTTGCAAGGCTTAAGTGATGTGTACTACCGAGTGGGCCCAGAGATACCTCTCCGACAATCGGAGTGACAAATCCTAATCTCGAAATACGCCAACCCAACAAGTACCTTCGGAGACACCTGTAGAGCACCTTTATAATCACCCAGTTACCTGATGACATTTGGTAGCACACAAAGTGTTCCTCCGGTAAACGGGAGTTGCATAATCTCATAGTCATAGGAACATTTATAAGTCATGAAGAAAGCAATAGCAACAAACTAAACGATCAAGTGATAAGCTAATGAAATGGGTGAAGTCAATCACATCATTCTCCTAATGATGTGACCATGTTAATCAAATGACAACTCTTTGTCTATGGTCAGGAAACATAACCATCTTTGATTAACGAGCTAGTCAAGTAGAGGCACACTAGTGACATTCTGTTTGTCTATGTATTCACACATGTATCATGTTTCCAATTAATACAATTCTAGCATGAATAATAAACATTTATCATGATATAAGGAAATAAATAATAACTTTATTATTGCCTCTAGGGCATATTTCCTTCATTGAGTTCAAAGGGTTTGGCAACTTCTTCTTGGGAAAGGTCTTGGGAAACCTTGGTTTATCTTCTCTCTTCTCATAGGGGCAATCGTTGGAGAAGTGGTTGGCTTCTTCACAGTTGTAACATTTTCTCACTTTCTTCTTCTGAAATCTTCCTTTGAATTTTCCCGCGCTAAACTTCTTGACAAATAGGGCAATGTCTTCATATGAAGGGCTCTCATCGGAGTCAATCTCATCACCGTCTTCATCCTCATCTTCTTCACTTTGCTCTCCTTCATATACATGCTTGGCCTTCAATGCAAGATTGATTTTTGACGTTAAGGTACCATGCATAGCAAGATGTTTTGTAGCATTTGCCTTTGACTCTTCAAATAGTTGGAAAGTGGATATGATGTCATCCGGAGTCATTTCCTTGAATCCATGGTGTTGTCTTATGTCCCACACCATTTGGTGATGATACGGAACAAGAGCATGAAGCAACTTATCCACGAGAAATCGCTTAGTCAAGTTGAATCCATCTTGTGTCTTGTCACACTCACATGACTCAATGTCAGCGGTGAGAGTCATGAGACGCTCAAGGAGTTGCTTGGGACATTCACCTTTCTCCATACAAAAGTTTTGCAATTGACCCTTGGCAATTTCATATTGAGCAAGTCGGAGAGGGAGGTACCGGTCTTGGTCCTCACAATGCTATCCCATAATTCCTTGGCACTTGTGATATGTATGTATGGTCTCCTTTGCTTGTCAGTCATACCTCTCCTTATGCACATGGTTGATGTGTCATTGAGATTCTTGTCATATACCTCTCTTGGAGTAATATTCTTCGAGTCAACAGCTTGGTAGCCATACTCCAAGATCTCCAACATCTCATCATTTCCATATCAAAGATGATCCTGCATAGCAACTCTCCACAAAGCAAAATCGGTAGTGTTGTCAACTAAAGGAGGTTTGCCTTGAGGATTATACTTTGGTTTCTCTATTTGAGGTCTTGCATAAAGCCAAGGAACGCTGGAGTGTTCATTACTAGGAGGTTGTTGGCCAAGTGAAGGAGTAGGCACACCTGGCCTCGAGGCCGCACCACCAGAAAGTGGTGCAAGCATCGTGGTTAGTATGGCTAGTCTCATTTGGACCAAGGCCTCAAGAGAAGCATCATGCTCCTCCTTTTGCTTAGCAAGCGCCCGTTCCAGATCCTCAGAAGTGAAGGACTTGACTTTCATGGAAGCCGCGCTCGTATTCTTCGGATCCTCAACAAGGGGAGTCCCATCGGGCCTCATGTCGCTCTAGGGCAGTTAAGCCACAAGAATAGAGCACGAGGCTCTGATACCAATTGAAAGGATTGAGATGGACCTAGAGGGGGGTGAATAGGTACAATTACAAATTTTAATTATTACTTAGCAATTTTAGGCAATAATGCAGAATATGAAAGTGCCTAACAATTGCAAGTATGATGCTAAGAGCTAAGCAAGGTAAATAGGTAACACAACTATGTGAGTAAGCAAGCACAATATGATGTAAGTAAGGACTAAGAGACAAGTAACCACAAGTAGAGAGTTAGGGTTAGGAATAACCGCAACTCCGAGAGACGAGGATGTATGTCGATGTTCACTTCCTTGGAGGGAAGCTACGTCACTGTTAGATAGGTGGATGTTACCACGAAGGCACACCAATGCCATGAAGGCTCACCCTATTCTCCCTTTGAGACAACACCACGAAGGCGTTTCACAACCACTAGTGGTAGACCTTGGGGTGATCTCCAAACCCTCACAAACTTTCCAGGGGTAATCACAATGATCGATTCCTCTCCGAATGACTCCTACCGCCTAGGAGTCTCCAACCTCCAAGAGTAACAAGAACGGTGGGAAATGCTCAAGAACTTGCTCAAATCACGAATTCCTTTGGTGAGAAGAAGGGGAAGGAGTGGATCTATCACTTGATTGGAGAACTTCTCTCAAATGTTCCCAAATCCCTTGGGGATCTAGGATTTGGTGTAGGGGATCAAGAGAGGGGGTGAAATGTGTTCTTGGAAAGCTCAAAGTGAATGGTCAACCCTCACACGGGATAGGAGGGAGATATTTATAGTATGCCTCAATAAGTGGCCATTGGAGCTCAAAACAGCACTGCAGCGTCGGACGTCCGATGTGCAACGAACGACCGAAGGCTCAGCAGACACCGGATGTCCGACAGGGACCGGACGTCCGATGTATTGGCACGGTATAGAAGGTACCGGAGGATCCCAGATGTCTGATGTTTAGGCTCGGTGGAGAAAGTACCGGACGACCGAATAAATCAGACGATCAAGGGCTCGGCAGTCAACGGACATCCGACAGGGACCGGATGTCCGATGTTTTGCCACTGTATAGAATGTACCAGATGACCAGAGGGTTCCGGACATCCGATGTTTTGGCTCTGATGAAAGATTGTTGGACGTCCGATGAATACCGGACGTTCGATGTTTTGGCTCTTTATAGGAGGGACCGGACGTCCGACAGAGATGAAGAGCAGATAATGAGTTTGAAGTAGTTTTTGAGCAAGACTCTCACAAGACCCCATGTTCCTCTCTTAATAGTGCGGGATCCCTATACTCAAGAATAAATTCAAATATAGTCTTGTTCCTTCATTGTTGATGAAGTAAAATATTTCCGAAATCATAATCCACACACATAATTGATTCCGAGGGGACTAAAACCTGAGATATACTTGACAAACTTTGTTAGTCCCCTACGAGTATATTGTCATCAACATCAAAATAATATTAAGGGCATGATTGCACTTTCAGCTATCCTTAATGCTTGTAACTATGGCCCGAGTGCCATGATTTTAGATATGAACCTATTATGTTTTCATGAATATATGTGTGTTCTTGATCCTATATTGCAAGTTGTAGACACCTATTACGAGTTATGATCCACATACCCCAAGGTGACAATAATTGGGATTCTTTCTGGTGATTACCGTAGTTTGAGGAGTTCATGTATTCACTAAGTGCTAATGCTTTGTTCCGGTTCTCTAATAAAAGGAGGACTTAATATCCCTTAGTTTTCTTATGGACCCCGCTGCCACGGGAGGGTAGGACAAGAGATGTTATGCAAGTTGTTTCCGTAATCATGTATGATTATATATGGAATACATACCTACATTACATTAATGAATTGGAGCTAGTTTTGTGTTGCCCTAGGTTATGACTGCTACATGATGAATATTATACAACACAATTATCCATCGTTGATCCAATGCCTATGAGCTTTTCACATATTGATTTTTGCTAAGTTACTTTCGTCGTGTTGCTGTTACAATCACTACAAAACTGCTACGGTTACTATTATCACTGTTACCGTTACTTCCATACTACTTTTCTACTAAAAACTTTGCTGCAGATATTAAGTCTTTCAGGTGTGGTTGAATTGACAACTCGACTGCTAATACTCGCGAATATTGTTTGGCTCCCCTTGTGTCGAATCAATAAATTTGGATTGAATACTCTACCCTCGAAAACTGTTGCAATCCCCTATACTTGTGGGTTATTAGCGCTGCATGCGCCTCGCTCCGCCCCACCATTAAGTCACTGCGTCGTATCGCCCGCCTTCGCATTCACACTGATGTAGGGTCTTCCACCCCCCCCCCCCCCGCGCCCGCAGCCCCCAGCTATAAAAGCCAGGGCCGGCCAACCAGCACACGTCGCCCCTCTTCCTCCTCCTCAGACCCCCATTGGCCCATTTCTCCCCTGTCGCCCCTACTCTACTCGATGGCGAGCTCCGAATCCGAAAGCAGCGATGGACGATCTTGGTCGTCGACTCTCTCGTGGCCGCCGGTAGAGTTAAGTTGCTTCGCGCTGCTCGTTACGATTTTCACACGGCTGTCGAAGGATTGGCACGTCGTCACCGACGGATGCGCGACGTTGGGGCCCGATGCAACACTGGAGCAGTTGAAGCTCCCACGCAAAAATGACCAAATTCGGACACCGAACACGTTGTGTCACGTTCGGCCCGTGTTTTAGGGCTTTTCACTGAGAAACCCGTAGAAAATGCATAGAATACCAGAAATGAACGAAACTTGGCATGCATTTGGCCATGGTGATGTCATTATGTGAAAACAATTGGGTATGTTTGGTGGAGGTGAAAAAAAGTGCATAGAGAGTTGCCCTACCGGCAGACCCGAACGATCCCGGTTGAACATGGTGTATTTTTTGCCATGCACGAAATGGCACCAAATTTTGCCAACATGTGAGCATGCCAATGGCAGTCCCCCATGCAAAAATTGAACGAATTCGGACACCGAACACACATTGTGTCACGTCCGCCCTGTGTTTTAGGGGTTTTTCATGGTAAAACCGTAGAAAATGCATAGCCAAAAATGAACGAAACTTGGCATGCAGGTTGGCCATAGTGATGCCATTGTGTGGAAAAATTGGGTATGTTTGGTGGAGGTGAAAAAAAAGTGCTTTGAGACTTGTCCTACCGGCAGACCCGAATGGTTCTGGTTGAACATGGTGTATTCGTTGCCATGCACGAAATGATTCTAATTTTTTTCAGCATGTGGGCATGTCCATGGCAGTTCCCATGCAAAAACTAAACAAATTCGGACACCGAATGCATGTTGTGCCACGTCCGGCCTGTGTTTTATGGTTTTTTCACGGGTAAATGATAATCCCCAAGTGCAAGGAATCATAGTAGGAATTTCTAAAGGTGGAAGTGATAAGTATGGAGTGTCGAACCCACAAGGAGCTAAAGGTAAGATTGATATTCTCTCAAGTCATATCTACCACCGATACGACTCTACGTACACCGAACGTTTGCTTCCATCTAAAAATGAGAAATAAAACTACGTTGTGGGTATGAAGAGGATAGCTTTGCATGATATCGGAGAACTAGAATATAAAAGTAGGTGTAGTTAACATAAAGTTAGAATATATTATTATATATTATAAATAGTGAGTGTGGAATAATGATGGATCGGTGTGCGGAATTGTCCTAGGCAATTGTTAACAAGATCGGTAGTCGTCATTGCAATTTTATAAACATACTTTCTCTTCTTGGATCATATGCACTTATGATTGGAACTCTAGCAAGCATCCGCAACTACTAAAGATCATTAAGGTAAAACCCAACCATAGCATTAAAGTATCAAGTCCCCTTTATCCCATAAGCAACAACCCCCTTACTCGGGTTTAAGCTTCTTTCACTCTAGCAACCCACTATAAGCGAATCATGAACGTATTGCAACACCATACAGCGGGAATCCTTCTCGTGTGCGCGGCACGGAAGGCACCATAGGACAACACCAAAATAAAACATACAACTCAAACCAATCTAGATCATCAATCAACCCAAAGACAGTACGTTGAAAACAGCGTCAGTCCGAGTTAGTTCTAATCAAATCATACCAAAACCATATAAAATTGTTATAAACATGGCATTAATACTTTATAAATTATAGATACGTTGGAGACGTATCAGTAAACCATAGAAAATGCATAGAATGCCAGAAAAGAACAAAACTTGACATGCATCCTGGCCATGGTGATGCCATTGTGGGGTGGAAATTGGGTACGTTTGGTGGAGGTGAAAAAAGTGCTTCGAGAATTTCCCTACCGACAAACCCGAACAACCTAGTTGAACATGATGTATTTGTTGCCATGCACGAAATGACACCAAATTTTGCTTGCATGTGGGCATACTCATGACAGTCCCTCACATAAAAATTGAACGAATTCGAACACCGAACGCACATTTCGCCATGTCCGGCCTGTGTTTTAGGGTTTGTTCACCAGAAAAACCCTAGAAAATGCATGAAATGTCAAAAACCAATGAAACTTGGCATGCATGCTTGCCATGATGTTCCCATTGTGTGGAACAAATTGGGTCCGTTTGGTGGAGGTGAGAAAAAAGTGCTTCAAGACTTGCCCTACTGGCATACCCGAAAGGTCCATGTTGTACATGGTTTGTTTGGTGGCATGCATGAAATGACATCAAATTTTGCCAGCGGGTGGGCATGCCCATGGTAAGCCCCCACACAAAATTTGAGCGAATTCGGACACGGAATGCATGTTGTGTCACGTTTGGCCTGTATTTTATGTTTTTTTCACCAGGAAAACCCTAGACAATGGATGAAATGTCGGAAACCAATGGAACTTGGCATGCATGCTTGCCAAGGTGTTGTCGTTGTGTGGAAATTGTTTGGCTACGTACATTTGGTGAATGTGACAAAAAGTGCTTCAAAACTTGCCCTATCGGCAGACCCGAATGGTCCCGGTTGAACATGGTGTATTTGTTGCAATACACGAAATGACACCAAATTTTGCGAGCATGTAGATTGATAATCATTTGTGTTCAACATCAATTGTTGCGAATTTGATAACAATTTTGCAAAAAGTGTTCAAGTTTATATAATTTTCATACACAATTTAAAATTCTAAAATCGCTGACAAATTTCAAGAAATGGTTAGGATATAAGAAAATGTTTATTTTGATTGTTAATGATAGAAATTGCAAATAACTGGAGCATTTAAATTAGGAAAGACTACATGCTCACAGATACACCCATGTTGCCTAGTCTAGCACACCCCTTTCAACTAATGGTTTTTGGACTATATATAAATGACCCCAACTTTTTGCAGTAGTCTGGCACAAACATATGAGGCATCAATACCAGGTTTGAACGACTTCCAACACTGCAAGTTGCGTCACGTTTGGCCATTTATCGACCATTTTTCACCGAAAAAACTACAGAAAATGCAAGAGTTGTTGAAAACTCAAACAACTTGGTATGGTGCCTTGAATTGATCGTACAAGGCCATGGAAAAATATCGAGGCCATTTCAACGATATCAGGAAATATTGTGCTCTCAGATGGAGCCTTCTGGTCTACGCGAACACTCTTCATTGAACATGGTGTTTTTCTGGCTTACCTATAGGCAGCATAATGTTCCGTTCATGGTTTTAGTTCCATTTCATCTGGTTACACGGCAGGAGGCATGAATCTAGGCTATATAATAGGGCAGTCTGGTTACACAGTTGTCAGTCAACCAAATAATCCGACCCATGGGTGGCCGAGCTCATGGACACCCAACCCGAACGGGCTGGGTATGGGTCAACATCTTCACCCTAAATAACATCGCAATGATGCAATATTTCAGCTTATTGGACCTTCAAAGGTTGAAGGTGCAACACACATTGTCTAGAAAAATGCATGCTACCCTAAAAAAAGTATATTGCATGCATGTCAGTGAATTGATTACGAGAGCAGGTTGTTTAGTACCACCTCGTTTGCTCTAGCGTCTAGTCGGTGGATCTCTACCATATAAAGAAGATTATGAGGGTGCTGGTTAAGAGGAAATGCATCAACCATGACATGCATTGAGCGAGTAAAATAAAAACGTAATAAAATGCTAGAACCAATGGGTGCCCGAGTTGGTCGGGTTACTCGATGGGTTCAGGCATGGGTCACCCATGTGTAGGGTCCTCGGCGGGCGATGGACCCGACAAGGGATTCGGGCATGAGTCTGGGAGAGGTTGACCCGACCAAACCCGACCCGATTGCCAGCTTGAGTTGCCGGTTTTTAAAATTTTATAAAATGTCAGCCTAAGTTGCCAGTTTTAAATTTAAAAAAATGTTCATAGATTAAAGAAAAGTTCACAAGTTTAAAAAATGTTTGTCAATTTGAAAAAAAAAAGTAAACGAATGTGACAAAAAAGTTCACGAAATTGAAAAAGTTCATGAATCTGACAAAAAAATTACCAATTTGAAAAAAGTTTGTGAAATCAGAAAAAGTTCATCAATTTGAAAAAACTTCACGAATTTGACAAAAAAGTTCATGAAATTGATAAAAGTTTTACAAATAAAAACATTCATTCATTTGAAAAACGTTCGTGGATTCAAACAATAAGTTCACGGATTTGAAAAACGTTCATGAATTTAAGAAAATGTTCACAAATTTAAGCAAATGAAAAAGAAAAGACTGTACGTGGTTTTTTCTATGGATTATTATTAAAAGAAAAGAGTGTAGGTAGCTAGTCACTCAAACCACACGTGGACCGGACGGCATGCGTTTCCTTCGTTCCTTGAAACACGACTCATTTTTTGTTTTGCGTTTATTTATTTTTTAAATGAGGACTGACATGGCGACTCATGCGACGAGAACCTGTACGTCATGCGTACAGAGTACGTGGAATGAATTGTCCATCCATCTTGTGCATACGGACGTTTCCTTCATTTATTTACTGAAACACGCTCACATGTTGTATTTAATATATTTTTTTGCGTTAACTATATGTGTTTAACACCACGTGTGCGACTCATTTTGTTATCACGGGGACGAGAACGTGTTTTATGAAGAAAAACAAAAATAGAACAAAATCGAAGAATAAAAGGGCCAAAGAAAACAAAACAAAAACCAAACTAAGAAGATGCACAACAAAAAGAATAAAAGAAGTTACTGGGCGCAGCAAGTTAGTTGTCCTAGTTAGTTACAGCGTGTGGACCCCTCAAAAAAAAAGTTACAGCGTGTGAAAGTAAATTGAGAGCTTGAGAGTTTGAATCCTACCTCATGCACCTATTTTTTGGAAGTTAAAAAGGGAAAGAAAAATGGGCCGGCCCAAGACGAAGGGGTTGTGCCCTGGTGGGTATATATTATGGTTAAATGACCATATTACCCTTATACGGTTTGTGAGGAAGGGGCGTATTATTTTTGGTTTAAATTAGGTAAGTGCCCGTGCGTTGCACGGGTACACACATATTATGTTGGCTCAACACTAATTGTGGATAACATATACATGTAGGATCTTCATGCACATCAGATGACATTGTTGCATTTTTACTGCTACCATCAGATGATATTGTTGTTCTTTCTATTGCTAAAATCAGTGTTCTTCTTCTTCCTCCTTCATCCACTATCTCTGTCGTAAAGATCTAGGTGTACGGCCTTTGTTAATGGTATAGCCAGCTCGCAATCTCCCTTTCACCCCACTGTACAGTTTTTATATTTCACATTGTGCTGGTCTTAAGTCTCTCTCCCTCTAATAAAAGTGCAAATGTAACCATAGGAATAAATTTCCTTGCTCATCCTTGTTAGCAGGCAAATACTTAAAAAACCAAGAAGGTTAAAGAGGTTTAATAATATATAGAACACAACACAAGGGCAAGAAAATTCTTTGCACAATAAGTCGGCTTAGGGGAAGAAGAGCGACACCACTGCAAATGTACGAAAACATTCATTTATTAGGACACCTTTTTTCTTACAAATTACAAAGAAGAAACTACAGAAAACAGATGCAGCTAGCTCAAAAGTGAAGCAAACATTTGATTTATGCATGTATACACAACATGATCAAGTAAACTGCGACCTGTGATCTACATCGTTTCATATGAGCCCTCTAGCCGGCAGTAACCAACCACCTAGCATAATTGCAGCTACAATTTCAGAAAAATATAGGCACAAACCATATATCAAATTTAGTATAGTGTCATATAGTTTAATCTATATAACAAAAGCTGCAAGACTACGGAAATAGAGGCTAAGCTGCCATGAGATCAGCGGACATGTTACAACCTACCGTGGAATAAAGGATGACAGCTCGGGTGTAGCACTGCCATCCTCCAACGCCACCCAGCACAACGCGCCGTGGCGCTCACACAGGCACTCGTCCTCGTCCTCGCAACAGCTGACACGTGATCTTCAGTCTACACCCAACCCATCGCCTCCAGTCTCCATCACGTCTCCTGTGGTTGGTCTCTCCGTGCCCACGTGCTGATGACGTCGATGTCCTTCAACTTCTGATGAACAGTGAACTTCTCGAGCTCTTCCTTTCTGATGAACTTGAAGCTCCATTCGCCGTCCATGGGGAACTTCCTCGAAAGTCGACGATGTGCGGAGGCGGTGCCTCCACCCGCTCCGTCTGCTTGCCGTGGTGAGGGAGCAGAGTGAAGCACACAATGGCGTTGACATATCTCTGCCCCTGCCGGCGTCTATGGTCGGAGCGGAAGAGTTAGTGACCACGTAGATGAGGCCATTGGGTGATAAAAGTTGCACTACCGTTGAAGTTTCCGGTCAACTTCCGCTTCCCCTTTCTGGTGACGGCTAGCATGCCCTTGCGCGCCTCCGCCGGAATCTCTGACCATCGTCGTAGGACGGCGTAGCCCTGCGGTTCTTCAGATCGGGCCCCTGACAACCACCCCATCATGATTTCTAGGAGAGATAGGAGAGGGGATTGGATGGGGTGCGGTGCCGGTCCGGGGAGACAGGAAACGGGGTGGAGACGCTCCACGGGAGAGGAGGAATAGAAGGTGGGAAGGGCTCCACGAATGGGAGGCATGGATAGACCACAAGAGGAAGGCAGCGTGCGGGGTCCTTGCTTGATTACCTACCGTGATTTCCCGTGATTTATGCCTCCTCATGAATTTATTGTATTACCATGCTTACCAAAGAACAAATCGATCGCCACCCGGGAATTTATTGCATTGCCTAAGAAAAGAGTGATCTGATTACCAAAGATTGATTTGATTACCAAAAATGAAAGCGTATGAAGGGGTCGCACGAGGAGGATGGACGAAGGGCGGGCGACGTAAGAGGGGAGATGGAACCTTGCGTTTCTTTTAGGTAGTAGAGAAAAAAGTTTGATCGAGAATCGGCGGGAAGTGATGTAAAATGCACGCTTGCCTTTTATTACAAGAAGAAATATTCGGCGTGCTTAAGGAGCCTGCGTGCAACAAGGGTTGATGTGTAAACTATGTTTAAGTGCGCCACAACGCCGTGAATTAGCAAGGTGATGTCTACTTGATAGCTCAATACAATACTGCTTGCAGCCCTCTGGTTAATTAATCTGCGTCGAAAATGACCCGACCGTTCCAACTGGTATAAAAGAAGATGGATCGGGGAGAGAAGAATGTAGATTTCACGTCGACTAGGCCGATCGGTAGAAGAAAAAACTTGTGCGTACGTATGGCCAGATTAACAATGTGGAGAGGCAGCAGCTGCATCCTTAGCCTGTTGGTCGTGATGTGCGTTGGGGCCTCGGCAGCACGATCGGCTCCGGAGGAATCGCTGGCGGCGGCGAACGGCACGTGCCGGTCCAGGGTGGAGCCCTTCGGCTACGGATGCGAGGAACACACGGTACTAATTACTCCAGTAACCAGGCGCGTGTGTTCATCTCATCATGTTTGATTAACTGACGGAAGATTAATTTGGCGATTGCGTACATGTAGGTGACGACCCAAGACGGATACATCCTAAGCCTGCAGCGAATCACGAGCGACCGCAGCGGCGAGTCGGCGACGGGCGGCGGTGGGAAAGTGCCGGTCCTGCTGCAGCACGGCCTCATGATGGTATACATATAGAGTACTACGAAAAAGCAACTGTTGGATGTTAATTATGCTTGCGATAGCAAGTGCAAGTGATGACATTTGTTTTGTTGAAATGGCAGGACGGGATGACATGGCTGATGAACTCGCCCAACGAGTCCCTGGGTTACATCCTAGCGGACAACGGATACGACGTCTGGATCGCCAACACGCGCGGCACTGTCTACAGCCTCGGCCACACATCGCTTTCTTCCAGTGATCCGGTGCGTTCCGTGCACGTACATCCTCTCATTAGAAGATGATGTGATGTGCACTCTCTTCTTTGTTGTACTATAGTACTGTAATATGTAATACTAATGCTGGATGAGAACCCCCACAGGCCTACTGGAACTGGTCATGGGACGAGCTAGCCAGCAACGATCTCTCGGCGATGCTGCAGTACGCGTACGACCATTCAAGCCAGCAGAAGGTGCATTATGTGGGCCACTCGCTGGTAAGTCACAAAACAAAACAAAATAGGAGTACTCACCAGGATCTCTCTCAGGGCATCCCGAG
The DNA here is from genome assembly GCF_018294505.1 of Triticum aestivum. Taxonomy (NCBI): domain Eukaryota; kingdom Viridiplantae; phylum Streptophyta; class Magnoliopsida; order Poales; family Poaceae; genus Triticum; species Triticum aestivum. The sequence continues at coordinate 438,672,597 of NC_057797.1, read as the reverse complement.
TAGATTAAGAAACCTGTGGCATCGTGTGTGAATGCAGGGGACGTTGATCGCGCTGGCTGCCCTGAGCGACCAGCAACAGCACGTGTCGATGCTGCGCTCGGCTGGCCTGCTCAGCCCCATCGCCTTCCTCAACAAGGTGTCGTCGCCCTTGGCGCTGGCGGCGGCCGACGTCTTCCTCGCCGAGGTAATTATGTTTGATCTGATTCCGAGAGTATCACATCACACTCACACGACATGAATCAAAAATAACACTCATGTTTGTGATGGCAGGCTCTTTACTGGCTGGGAATCGATGAGTTCGATCCAACAGGGTAATTTAAGCATTCCCCATTCATTCTCTTCTTCTGAAATTTCGTCTGTTTTGTAACTCAACTGACGATGGCTGGGAACTAATGAGAGATCTCTATACAGGACTGCTGTTCACGGTCTGCTCACTGACATATGCAAGCTACCAGGGGTGAACTGCTACGATCTCATGTCATCGTTTACAGGTATCTGCTTCTATCTCTCCGTTTGTTATTATCACTAACTGAGTAACTGGTCGGCGTACTGAAAGCAACTATTGGTCGACCAACAGGCGATAATTGCTGCCTCGACAACTCCTCTGTCCAGACCTTCCTCGCTCATGAGCCACAGGCTTCTTCAACCAAGAACATGGTCCATTTGGCTCAAAGTGAGTAAGCTCTATCTCTTTTCAGTTTCAAAAAAATAAAAAAGTGAGTGCGCCCAGCCACAGTCGATACACCTTTTTTTTCCGTCGAAAAAGAAGGAAAGAAAGAAAGAAAGAGATGAAACAAGATTTCTGGTGTTAACGTGGCCCATATAATTTGACCCAACACTGATCAGAAGAGGTATAATCGCCAAGTACGACTATGGCGACGCGAGCGACAACATCAAGTACTACGGGCAGGCGACGCCGCCCGTGTACAACGTGTCGGCCATCCCCGACGACTTCCCTCTCTTCCTCAGCAGCGGCGGCAAGGACAGCCTCTCGGACGTGCAGGACGTGCGCCGCCTCGAGCAGGCGCTCAAGTCGCACGACAGCGACACGCTCACTGTTCAGTACCTCGCGGACTACGCGCACGCCGACTTCGTCCTGGCTGGGAACGCCAAGGAAAGAGTCTACGGGCCTCTCATGGCCTTCTTCAGGCTCCAGGACAAATGACGTGGACCCACGACGTGATTGCACTTTATGTGTGATTCATTCATTTAGGATAGGAGTGGTCATACTTGTAAATCATTTGATACTAGCAAATACCTAAATACTTATTTTTATGTATATAGAAACGACAGAAATTATTTTCCATGATGTCGCAGTGGCACCATCACCATAGCCGGCTCCCTTAGAAAATGATACGTGAAGCGTAAACTGAATACTGGACTCTGCAACTTGAGAAGAGTTACATCTGGATACAAAATGTGGTGGCCTTTGAAATTGTTCTCTAAGTGAGGCATACTTTGCTTTTCATCAAGAGAAGATCGCAATCAGCATAAGCTTCTATCGAACTCTACGTGGCAGGCTAAATCTTTATCTTTACCTACTAATAAACCAACTATTGCTTTTGGTCGTCCGTCGTCGCGCGATTTTGCATAAAAGCCCCTATGTTTCCGATAAATCAACCCGCCGTCCTATTTTAACTGGTCAATTGAAAAAACGTTTCGTTCTTACAAAAAGGTCCCTGCATTCATTATTATTTTACACGTGGTGCTACTTTGAGTGCTAAACAAAGAAAAACACGCAGGCACAAGCACGGGCTCTCGTCCTCGCGTACGAGTACTGCTGCGCCGCCGCCGCCGCCGCCATGCACGGCAGCGCGGCCGATCTTTTTCTCCGACCATCCGCCACCTCCCCATCAGCCTCCAATCTTCTCGGGCGACACCCCAAACCTCCTTCGCTACTCGCCCCGTGCGTCGCGCAGTGCGGGATTCGTCGTCGACCCGCCCTCCACAGTTCCATTGCATCCCCTTCTCCAGCGTTATCTCCAGCCACTGGTGACTCTAGCCACCGCCCTCCCATCCTCCTCTCCTGCAAGATCGAGGTAACCCGGGAAGGGACAGCAAGACGACACTGTGGGGAGTCAGATCTAGGAGAGGCAAGATAAGGATGGCAGCGACACGGGGGCATAGTGCAGCATATGTACAGATGGGTTGAGCACTCACTGCATTGGTCCATGATCATGCATATTGTTTTCATACAACGGTACTTGCAAGGTATGAACAAATCTGTGTGCATCAATCTACCTTCAAGTGGAGAGGATTGATTTTTTCTGCAATTGTTCAAATTGGAAGTAAAAAATCAACTCTGCATGCTTACTCCCGATCTTACCTTCAGCACCTGATTAACAAAATACGAGTCTCTGATGTGGGAAATTTGATCTGAATCTTGACAAAAACGAACTCAAAATGATTAGGAGGACTATTTATGCATTACGAGTGTATTAGGAAGGGAATCTGTGCCATACAAGTTAGTGCCAATGGGAAGGCGATCTCTAAGGAAAAAGTAGCTCACTTATCATCGATAGAAGACACTGAAAAGTAGTTCACAAATAAGTGATGGACGGATCTCAATTGTTTTCAGGAGGCCATCATGTTGACAAGAAAGCTGCTGCTCACCCTATTTTTACAACCAGAAAAATGCAATTCTGCAAGAAAGTAAATGTAGGAATTTTTAGGGTGCATCTATACAGGAAACATGTGTGTAACAACAGTTTGATTTGGAAGTTAGAAGCAATGAAAGTTGTAAAACCAAAGCAGCATTGTGCACCTTGTCAACATGAGTGTAATTTGCCACTTCACCTTGTGCACCTTGTGGCCTTCAGCAGCCAGGTTCTCCTCTACTGAATGTGCCTCTGGTAAGATAGTAATACTCTCCTGTGCCTGCACACCTTCAGCTCCATAGCTCCCACCAATTGCAGTTGTTGTGTAGTAGTCTGATGCCATTATCCTGTCCAGTTTAGCCCTCATCGCACCATCTACAGCCAAAAGCCACATGTGTCAGTCAATAATCATTTCCAATCAAACAAGATAACATATCTACTATATCAGTAACATTCACAAGTAAAAGAGGGGCCAGGGTAGATCGGCTCATCGGCGCGGGCGAGCCATAAGCGGGCATGCTGGCCACAGGCCTGGAGCGCGTCGCGGACTCGCGGTAGGACACGCTCACTGCGGAAGCAGGAAGAGCGGCGCGCATGGAGGCGCTTGAGCTCGCCGATGATGGCGGTGAAGCTGGGCTTGGAGCGCATAACCTCCTTCTGCTCCTGGTTAAGCCTCTGGCCGAGGCGGCCGCCTCATCCATCTACGTGATGCGGTTCTTCTTCTTGCGCACATACCGCAAGAGGTCACGGCCATGGCGACCGTGCGCCGCCAAGGTCGACGACTACAGCCAGGGCAACATGGGACCAAAGCCAGGATGTGGCGCTCGCCGCTCGGGGCAGTGCATAGACGATGCCGGGGAGACCATGCTGAGGCGTGGGACGGTGGGAGTGTCGAATCCACTTGGTAGAGGAGGTAGTGTGGGCTGAGATGTGCATGAGGGGTGCTGGAAAGCGACGGTTCTCACCGTCGGCGGCTGGAATCGACCGGCAGTCATGAGGTGGAGAAGGGGATCGAGGACAGCTTCAGTGAGAGAGTTCGGGAGGGAGGAGAAAACGGGACAGATGGAGGAGAAAACACAGAGACACAGGGGGCTGCCAAGCGCGTGGCACCTGAAAGTGCGTTATATCGACTAGAGGGGGTGAATAGGCGATTTTTATGAAAGTCTTCAAAACGTGGAAGTTTCGAAGACAAACGATAGAAATAAACCTATTACCATGCAGCGGAAGGTAGACTACACTAGGCAAACCATAGTCAAGTATTCAATGAAGTGAAAGCACAATGACTAATAGCAGCTAGGTAGTAAGGATCAGGTAGGAAGATATTATGAAGCCAATCAGAACAAGCAGTCACTCAGTGAAGACAAAAGATAGTGCAATCATACAATGACTTCACAAGGACCAACAGTAAGTAAAGGGAAGGGAAGGATGAAACCAGTGACTCGTTGAAGACAATGATTTGTTGGACCAGTTCCAGTTGCTGTGACAACTGTACGTCTGGTTAGGGCGGCTAGGTATTTAAACCTGAGGACACACAGTCCCGGACACCCAGTCCTGAACACGCAGCTCAGGACACCCAGTCCTCACCGTATTCCCCTTGAGCTAAGGTCACACAGACCTCGCCCAATCACTCTGGTAAGTCTTCAAGGTAGACTCCCAAACCTTCACAGACTTCGTTCACCGGCGATCCACAATGACTCTTGGATGCTCAGAACGCGACGCCTAACCGGCTGGAGGATTCACAGTCCTCAAGTGTAATAAGTCTTCAGATCACACAGACAGGAAGACTTAAGTGATGCCTAACACTCTTTGGCTCTGGGTGGTTAGGGCTTTATCCTCGCAAGGAATTCTCTCTCAAAGGCTTCGAGGTGGGTTGCTCTCAAACGACAAAAGCCGTACTCTAACTCTGAGCAGCCAACCGTTTATGGTTGTAGGGGGTGGGCTATTTATAGCCACTAGGCAACCCGACCTGATTTGTCCGAAATGACCCTGGGTCACTAAGGAACTGACACGTGTTCCAACGGTCAGATTTCAAACACACACGGCAACTTTACTTGGGCTACAAGCAAAGCTGACTTGTCCGACTCTGGACAAGATTTGCTCTCATAGTCTTCACTCGAAGACATAGGTTTTGGTTAAGCATCACTTCAGTCATTCTGACTGTTTCTCTTGGACCCCACTTAACAGTACGGTGGTTCCTATGACTCAATAAAGAAGAAAAAGAACTACGAAAGATCTGAGTCTTCGAGCTCCATAGGCTTCATGCGATGTCTTCTCTTGTCATAGTCTTCAATGTGAATATCTTCACATACCACCTTTGACATCAATGTCTTCATACATTTTTAGGGGTCATCTCTGGTAGGAAAACCGAATCAATGAGGGACTTCTACCTGTGTTATCCTGCAATTCTCACAAACACATTAGTCCCTCAACTAGGTTTGTCGTCAATACTCCAAAACCAACTAGGGGTGGCACTAGATGCACTTACAATCTCCCCCTTTTTGGTGATTGATGACAAACTAGTTGAAGTTTTCAACGGGGAATATAATATGTGAAATTGTAAAGGATAAGGAATTGTCTTCATAAGTTGCAAGGGCTCCCCCTGAAGATGTGCATATAAGTAATTTGCTTTTGGAATGCAAATGCACATGGCAGGTTGTACTCGTGGAGATCCTCTTCAACTTATGATGACAATTCATTATGCATGTGAAGGTATGTGAAGATAATGACATGCATAATGGAAAATGGACGTCTACAAAATGATCTAAGTGCGGAATTTATCGTCGCACATGCGGAATTTATCATCGCATCACAAAGTAGCAAATAAGTAGCAGACGACCATCGAGTTTAGGTGTTACAACTCAAAGAACCAAATGTATCAAAACGAGAGTTGTAAACACTAGGCAAAATATAAAGCAACCGCCCATGTGGACCCGCTTGAAGACTATCAAACTCATATGCTTCTCCCCCTTTTGTCAGTAAGGACCAAAAAGGTTAAAGACATAGAGCATCTACTCGTTCCCATGAAGAGTAGGTGAAGCAGCGGGGTCGTCGGTGGTGTTCGGCGGTGCAGAAGAACTGGAAGCACTGTCGAAGCGTGCTGAAGGAGGGGGCGGTGAAGTAGCATCGTCTTCGTCCTCGATCACTCTGGCATTCACAGTTGCCACAGAGGAAGAGAACTCAGAGTCTTCAAGAGATGGAGTTCGTCGCAGCACTGCCCTTCGAGGAGGTGTGGAGTCAAACTTGAAGCGTTCAGAGAAGACATCCTCTTAAAGATCATCTTCAGAGCACATAAGCGTCAGCCCTTTCCATGTGCATCGAGAGGTTTCATGGGTAACAAAGGCATTCTTGGTGGCAAGATTGCGAATGCGGTTAACATCCACCAAGAGGCTTTGCATTTGGCGCTTCAGCCAGTCATGATGTCTATCCTGTTTCTGATGAAGAGCCACCAGAAGCTCTCGTTCATTGAGAACACGAGATCGCTTCTTGGGTCATTGGGCAATAGTGCTTTCGGTGGCTTCAGTGAGGGCACGATGAGGTGCACGTGTAGTTCCAGCCAGAGGATAAACACGAGTGACTGCTTCAACTCCTTCAATGTTCTGAGAGAAACTTTGATGCTCCGCATTTTGAAGACTAAGAGGCTCCTTCGCAGGCTCAGGATAAATGGCTTCAACGGACATATCCACATCAGGCAGAAAGATCCGATGATTACGAGCAGATGGCTGATATGAGATAGCGGAGTGGAGTTTAATCAGCCGCATTATCCATGGAGCGTAGAACTTCAAGCCAAAAGATCAGAGCCTGATGCAGCAAGTTGGCGGATGAAGAAGTCTTGTGCATTGAAGCATTTGGCATGAAGAATATAGAAGACCAAAGTCTTCATTGCACCTTCCAGCTTGGCATGTGGAGAATGTCCTTTGATGGGCCAGAGAGTTCGCCTTATGATGTGATAGATAGTCCTTGGCAGATACTCAAGGTCTTCAACAAAGAACTCCTTAGGATATGCAACATCTTGTGGCAAGGGCTTCATCATACTGAGCATCTGACTCATGTTTGGTTCAGGCTTCTGAAAGATGCTCTCCATAGCTTCACTGTGAAGCTGATAGCCAGGTTCGTAGAGATCGCCAGGAGTGGGCAGACCAGTGAGCTCAATGATATCAAAGGCTTTGGCTTCGTGATGCATTTCCTGTCATCCACTCCAGGATTCAAGTCTTCGGATCTCTGTTGTACCCACGGATGTGAAGTGTGGCATAGAATTGGAGCAGCAACTCTTCATTCCAGTACTCTTGGTCGGTGACGAACGGCAACAATCCAACCTCTTTGAAGCAATCCAGAGCTTCTTCCAGACAGGCAGACCAGCTATTGCTTCGGTGTCAAGACGCTTATGTGGGAAGATGCAACCTTGATTGTACAGAATGCAGGAGTAATAGCTTCGCTGCGGATAGCTCCAGAACCGATCAGAAGATATTCTTTCCCTTGAGTAGGGGTTCTTGGAGCTATTGAACAAAGTGTTGTCTGCTTTGAAGCCGTTGACATTGAAGGATCCAGGTGCTGATGCAGGACCTGGAAACCTGGGCAACCTTGGAATTGGCTTCTGTACCAGAGGCCTATGCTCAACATGATAGTCAAACTGAGGACCAGTAGCAGGCGCAGGAACAGAAGCAGTAGCATCATTGGCTTCGCTGACTTCTGGTTCTTGGGTTGGTGTAGGCTCCACATTTGCTTCAGCCATGACTGCGTCAGTGGCTTCATTGGTGTTGGTGGTGGCAGCCTCAAGATTTTCTACCTCCACTTGATGAGCTGGAGGGTCGGGCACAGACACGTTCTCCGCGAGAACAACTTCGTCAGTAGTTGGGGGAGTGGGGACATGTTCTTCTTCTTGGGTGTCATCGGCTGATGCAGCTGGAATGTCTTCAGCAGCTTTAGCTTCAGACTCGGAGACTGGAGGCCTTGGTCCTTTGCGAAGCCTGCGTAACGCTGGCGACGCCTTTGTAGATGGAGTTGGCTGGGCCTCAAAGTCATCTTCTTCTTGTGCTTGTGGGTGATCAGCCCATGTTGTATCCCGAGCAATTGGCGTCAAGGGACGACCAATGCTGATGAGTTCACTATGCGTAAGCAGAGGCGATGATACCTGTTGGTGCTCGGTCTGAGAAAGGACTACATTATCTTCAACATTGTCATGGTGACCAATGTCTTCAGCAGCGGTAGGATCAGCTGCTGGAAAGTCTTCAGTTGCGTGAGCCTCTGTGAAAGCAGGCTCATGGACAGTTAGTTGGCGCTCTTGAAGTTCAGTGGCAGGGCGAACCATGGAGATGGGTTCAACAATTAAGGGCTCTGTGGGAGCAGCCCATTCCTTCTTGGTCTTCCACTTCTTCTTGGAGGGAGCAGCATCAGAGGCTTCAGAATGTTTTCTCTTTCTGGCTTCAGCCTCAGCAGTCCTCGTCTTCTTCAGTTATGAAGCGGTTGACCTGGCCTTTGGCTTCGAGCCAGTCGTGCTAATTGGGAAGACAATGGGATCTGCTTCCTGCCTTGGTGCGTTGGGTTCGGCCACAGTGGGCTTCTTCTTCTGCTTAGCAGCCATCCTGGGATCAATGCCCGGACGCCCAAGGGCCTTGCGCTTCTCAGCCTCGTTGTAGCCTTGCACACACTTGTCAGCCAGGCTCTTCATGCGCTCACGAGAACCCTGAGCTTCTGCACGTTTCTTGAGAAAGGCTTCTTTGAGCTCGTGCAACATAATCTTGAAGTTTTTCACCTCTTGCACGCTGAGCTTGGCCATATGCTTCTTGAACTGAGCTTTCTCAAAGTCAATCTTTTGCTTCAGTTCGACGATGCGCTGAGCGAGAGTTAGCTCTGAAACAATGGCACCATGGAAGGCGACACTGAGGCCAATTGGAAGTTGCGGATCTTCGAAGCTGAGGTTGGGCGTGTCAAACCACTCATCAATGAAGTTGTGGATGATTGCCATGTCAAAGAGAGGCAGATCATTGAAGATTTCTGCTTCTTCTTTGCTCTTGATCAGTTGCTCAAGAGCGTCATCTGCAAGATCTTCATCACTGGACAGATCAATGGCATCGTTGCGCAGAATAGCAGCGGCATTCAGTTCTTGGCCGGTGTGTGGCAGAGGCATCTTGACTTTCTGGGGCTTGGAGATGCGTGACAAATCTTCAGACTGCACACTGTCTTCAGGAGGTGCAGTAGCCAGTGGCTTCGCCCGTGAGATTTTTGGTGCAGAGGCAGGCTTTGAAGCTTTAGGCCGCTTCAACTTCTTTGGCTTCGGCGCTGCAGGCGCTTCATCTGATTCAGCGTCATCTGCAGGCTTATTCACGATTGTCCCTTGAACCACGATATGAGTGATGAGACCTTCCAAGTTGTAGAAGGGCCCAAGAAGATTGGGTTCAGCTTCGCGAGTTCCATCGGCACGGGGAGCAGAGGGACCAGGGTTGAAGTCTAATCCCAAAGACTTCTTGTTCTGCTTCGCTGAGTTCTTGGCAAACTGGAAGTTGCGCTTGAACAGATTGTTGTCACGACACCATAGTAGTGACGATGGGTGTGCATCTGCAGGCTGTGGCCCACGGACCATGCAGGGATAGAAGCCTTGTTCAATGGCTTCTTATTTGGACCTGGGTTGAAGATTCTTGTATAGGATGTCTCCCCACGGTCGCTTGATGGCATTTTTCTCAGCATATTCCTGGATCACAAACCGGTATTTGAACCATTGTTTTGCCCAATATCTTTGAATCCATTGGATTCGGGTCTTGCGCCGATTGTAATCCTTTTCAGGATCTGTCTTGTAAAGCTCTGAGAGGTCATCAGGCAAATCTCTTGACGTTCCCCCACGACGTTGTCTGCCACCCTCCTTACTGATTTCTCTGCAGCCATGAACTTCAAACTGAATGGCTTCAACACGTTCAAAGGCTTCAAAGGCTTTCGCTTGCTGGACAAACAAGAACTGGCTTCGGGAGAATTTATATGATACTGTAAGAATTCTGCAAATGAATGCAGACTATGAGAACCAAGGGATTCTCCCACGGACATGTACCTGTGACAGCATTAAGGTGCGAGGGAAGGCGAAGAGGTCATATGCATTCTGAGAAGATTTTGAAGATAAATCAGTTTAGAAGACATTGACCTCATCATGCGAAGACATTCACTCATAGATAAGGAGTTGGTTCCAGATTTGTACGAATCCACGGATCAGTACAAGTGAGGAATCTAACTACTTTGTGAAGCATAAGTGAATATACTAGGCATATTATGAGATGCAGTATGAAGTGGATCCAACATGTGTGAACAAAAACCACTTGTGGTAGAAAGTGACGAATCTGTAGGATCAAAGGGGCCATAAAAAGGAGGTTTTTATTTACCACACAAGGAAATGCTAGACGGAGTGGAAGAGGAGGCCGAGCAGTTCGATCGTACGTGCCCTAACTTGGCGACGGAGGACACCTATGGCGACGGCGGAGAAGACGATGTCCGCGGTCAACGTGAAGACGGCGTCGGATAGGTTGCGGCAGCTAAGCCTTCGTCGCCGGCGTCGTCGAGGGCTAGCAGTGGCGCTAGGGTTCGTGCGAGAGTGGAAGAAGAGATAATGACTGTGGTGTGGCGTGTATTTATAGGGACAGGGGCGGCTCAGTGTTATTAGACAGGTGCCCCTGGCGATTCACATCTGAGGAACACATGGCCATCATGCAGCATATCGGAGGTTGTTCCACGTCCCACGCATGCCTGGATTGTCGGGTGGTCATTCCCACTTCTCCGGGTTTCAGGTGAAGGAATTAGCATTGAAAGCAGACTTAATGTTTGTCTCTGTATCTTCTGCTGACAAGGACGTAGAAAAGACATTTGACAGTTTCAAGAGAATGCATATGATTTGGAGAGATAGAGTTTGAGATAGAAAGCATAGAGAGGTTAGGGTCCGATCACATTTACTTAGTTCAAAAGATTTAACAAGAAGACATAGCTATAAGTGAATGTTGTAGAGGACAGAACACTAGTATATATATATATATAATCAACATAGTGAAGATAATCATGAAGACATGTTGAGATTGAAGCCAGACCAAATGTGAAGACATAGAAAATGTAACGCCATGAGTGAAACACTTCAAACAAAACATTTGGTGGTGGCGTTACCCACCGTATAGGAAGTATTAGACCCAGACACGGTGCACAATTATCGTGGCGTTCCGAAGTCAAATTCCTCATTAATGTATTCACACTTAGAATGCATGTCTTCATTGATTAAGATATACTTTACTTCGTGTGTTGCACATCTAAGTCATCAATATGCATAAGTGTTAGGATGTGTGCCTGATCACAGGACATTTGAGGATTCCAAAATATTTAGCTCATACCGTAACTTGCAAAATCTCTTCTCATCCAAGGGCTTGGTGAAGATATCTGCCAATTTGTAATGCCCTCGATGCGGCTATATCTCCTACGTGTCGAGGCACGACTTAGAGGCATAACCACATTGAAAGCAATGTCGCAAGTTAGGCAATCTTCACAACATCTCATGTAATATAGATAATAAAAGGGGAGATAGATAGTTGGCTTACACTCACCACGTCAATCAAAGTACATAAATAGCATTACAACATTCAAACACTCATGGCCCGACTACGGCGCCAAAATAAAAGATCAACCCAACATGCGACACGGTCCCGATCGCCCCAACTGGGCACCACTACTGATCATCAGGGAAAGACACATAGTAACGGCGTGAGTCCTCGTCGAACTCCCACTTGAGCTCAAGCGCGTCATCTGGAACAGAGTCATCAGGCCCTGCATCTGGTTTGGAAGTAATCTGTGAGCCACAGGGACTCAGCAATCTCGCACCCTCGCGATCAAGACTATTTAAGCTTAAAGGTAAGGCAAGGTAAAATATGTGGAGCTGCAGCAAACGACTAGCATATATGGTGGCTAATCTATTCGCAAAGGAGAGCGAGAAGAGAAAGCCAAGCATGAACGAATAACTAGAGAACAATCTGCGGCAAGCATTACTCCAACACCGTGTTCACTTCCCGGACTCCGCCGAGAAGAGACCATCATGGTAACTCGCACAGTTGATTCATTTTAATTAAGTTAAGGTTCAAGTTATGTAAAACCGGACATTAACAAATTCCCATCTGCCCATAACCGCGGGCACGGCTTTCGGAAGTTCAAATCCCTGCAGGGGAGTCCCAACTTAGCTCATGACAAGCTCTCACGGTCAACGAAGGAATAGACCTCCTCTCGAGACATTCCGATCAGACTCGGTATCCCGGTTCTACAAGACACTTCGACAAGTTAAAACAAATCCAGCAACACCGCCCGAATGTGCCGACAAATCCCGATAGGAGCTGCACGTATCTCGTTCTTAGGGCACACTCAGATGAGACATCCTACGAGTAAAACCAAACCTCAAGTTGCCCCGAGGTGGCCCCGCAGTCTACTCGGTCGGACCAACACTCAGAGGAGCACTGGCCCGGGGGGGTTTGAATAAGATGACCCTCGGGCTCCGGAAACCCAAGGGAAAAGAGGCTAGGTGGCAAATGGTAAAACCAAGGTTGGGCATTGCTGGAGAAGCTTTAATCAAGGCAAACTATCAAGGGGTTCCCATTATCACCCAACCGCGTAAGGAACGCAAAATCCGGGAACATAACACCGATATGACGGAAACTGTTGGGGAACGTAGTAATTTCAAAAAAATTCCTACGCACATGCAAGATCATGGTGATGCATAGCAACGAGAGGGGAGAGTGTGATCTACGTACCCTTGTAGACCGACAGCGGAAGCGTTAGCACAACGCGGTTGATGTAGTCGTACGTCTTCACGGCCCAACCGATCAAGCACCGAAACTACGACACCTCCGAGTTTTAGCACACGTTCAGCTCGATGACGATCCCCGGACTCCGATCCAGCAAAGTGTCGGGGAAGAGTTCCGTCAGCACGACGGCGTGGTGACGATCTTGATGTACTACCGTCGCAGGGCTTCGCCTAAGCACCACTACAGTATTATCGAGGATTATGGTGGAAGGGGGCACCGCACACGGCTAAGAATATGATCACGTGGATCAACTTGTGTCTCTAGGTGTGCCCCCTGCCCCCGTATATAAAGGAGCAAAGGGAGGAGGCCGGGCGGCCCTGTAGGCGCGCCAAGGAGGAGTCCTCCTCCTAGTAGGAGTAGGACTCCTACTAGGAGGGGGAAGGAAGTGGGGAGGGAGAAGGAAAGGGGGCCGCCGCCCCCCTCTCCTAGTCCAATTCGGACCAAGGGGGGAGGAGGCGCGCGGCCCACCCTGGCTACTCCCCTCTCTCCACTAAGGCCCATATGGCCCATTACTTCTCCCGGTAGGGTTCCGGTAACCCTCCGGCTCTCCGATTTTCTCCGAAATCACCCAGAACACTTCCGGTGTCCGAATATAGCCGTCCAATATATCAATCTTTATGTCTCGACTCATTATGTCTGTGATCACATCCAGGACTCCGAACTAACTTCGGTACATCAAAACTCATAAACTCATAATATAACTGTCATCGAAACCTTAAGCGTGCGGACCCTACGGGTTCGAGAACAATGTAGACATGATCGAGACACGTCTCCGGTCAATAACCAATAGCGGAACCTGGATGCTCATATTGGCTCCTACATATTCTACGAAGATCTTTATCGGTCAGACCGCATAACAATATACGTTGTTCCCTTTGTCATCGGTATGTTACTTGCCCGAGATTCGATCGTCGGTATCTCAATACCTAGTTCAATCTCGTTACCGGCAAGTCTCTTTACTCATTTCGTAATACATTATCTCGCAACTAACCCTTTAGTTGCAATGCTTGCAAGGCTTATGTGATGTGCATTACCGAGAGGGCCCAGAGATATCTCTGACAATCGGAGTGACAAATCCTAATCTCAAAATACGCCAACCCAACATGTACCTTTGGAGACACCTGTAGAGCACCTTTATAATCACCCATTTACGTTGTGACCGTTTGGTAGCACACAAAGTGTTCCTCCGGCAAACGGGAGTTGCATAATCTCATAGTCATAGGAACATGTATAAGTCATGAAGAAAGCAATAGCAACATACTAAACGATCGGGTGCTAAGCTAATGGAATGGGTCATGTCAATCAGATCATTCACCTAATGATGTGATCCCGTTAATCAAACAACAACTCCTTGTTCATGGTTAGGAAACATAACCATCTTTGATTAACGAGCTAGTCAAGTAGAGGCATACTAGTGACACTCTGTTTGTCTATGTATTCACACATGTATTATGTTTCCGGTTAATACAATTCTAGCATGAATAATAAACATTTATCATGATATAAGGAAATAAATAATAACTTTATTATTGCCTCTAGGGCATATTTCCTTCAGTCTCCCACTTGCACTAGAGTCAATAATCTAGATTACACAGTAATGATTCTAACACCCATGGAGCTTTGGTGCTGATCATGTTTTGCTCGTGGAAGAGGCTTAGTCAATGGGTCTGCAACATTCAGATCCGTATGTATCTTGCAAATCTCTATGTCTCTCACCTGGACTAGATCCCGGATGGAATTGAAGCGTCTCTTGATGTGCTTGGTTCTCTTGTGAAATCTGGATTCCTTTGCCAAGGCAATTGCACCAGTATTGTCACAAAAGATTTTTATTGGACCCGATGCACTAGGTATGACACCTAGATCAGATATGAACTCCTTCATCCAGACTCCTTCGTTTGCTGCTTCCGAAGCAGCTATGTACTCTGCTTCACATGTAGATCCCGCTACAACGCTTTGTTTAGAACTGCACCAACTGACAGCTCCACCGTTTAATGTAAACACGTATCCGGTTTGCGATTTAGAATCGTCCGGATCAGTGTCAAAGCTTGCATCAACGTAACCATTTACGATGAGCTCTTTGTCACCTCCATATATGAGAAACATAACCTTAGTCCTTTTTAGGTATTTCAGGATGTTCTTGACCGCTGTCCAGTGATCCACTCCTGGATTACTTTGGTACCTCCCTGCTAGACTTATAGCAAGACACACATCAGGTCTGGTACACAACATTGCATACATGATAGAGCCTATGGCTGAAGCATAGGGAACATCTTTCATTTTCTCTCTATCTTCTGCATTGGTCAGGCATTGAGTCTTACTCAATTTCACACCTTGTAACACAGGCAAGAATCCTTTCTTTGCTTGATCCATTTTGAACTTTTTCAAAACTTTGTCAAGGTATGTGCTTTGTGAAAGTCCAATTAAGTGTCTTGATCTGTCTCTATAGATCTTAATGCCCAATATGTAAGCAGCTTCACCAAGGTCTTTCATTGAAAACTCTTATTCAAGTATCCCTTTATGCTATCCAGAAATTCTATATCATTTCCGATTAGTAATATGTCATCTACATATAATATCAGAAATGCTACAGAGCTCTCACTCACTTTCTTGTAAATACAGGCTTCTCCAAAAGTCTGTACAAAACCAAATGCTTTGATCACACTATCAAAGCGTTTATTCCAACTCCGAGAGGCTTGCACACTTTGTTAGCTCCCTTTGGATCGTCAAAACCTTCCGGCTGCATCATATACAACTCTTCTTGCAGAAATCCATTCAGGAATGCAGTTTTGACATCCATCTGCCAAATTTCATAATCATAAAATGCGGCAATTGCTAACATGATTCGGACAGACTTAAGCATCGCTATGGGTGAGAAGGTCTCATCGTAGTCAATCCCTTGAACTTGTCGAAAACCTTTTGCGACAAGTCAAGCTTTGTAGACAGTAACATTACCGTCAGCGTCAATCTTCTTCTTAAAGATCCATTTATTCTCAATTGCTTGCCGATCATTGGGCAAGTCAACCAAAGTCCATACTTTGTTCTCATACATGGATCCCATCTCAGATTTCATGGCTTCAAGCCATTTTGCAGAATCTGGGCTCACCATCGCTTCTCCATAGTTCGTAGGTTCATCATGATCTAGTAGCATGACTTCCATAATAGGATTACAGTACCACTCTGGTGCGGATCTTACTCTGGTTGATCTACGAGGTTCAGTAGTATCTTGTTCTAAAGTTTCATGATCATCATCATTAGCTTCCTCACTAATTGGTGTAGGTGTCACAGAAACTGGTTTTTGTGATGTACTACTTTCCAATAAGGGAGCAGGTACAGTTACCTCATCAAGTTCTACTTTCCTCCCACTCACTTCTTTCGAGAGAAACTCCTTCTCTAGAAAGTTTCCGAATTTGGCAACAAAGGTTTTGCCTTCGGATCTGTGATAGAAGGTGTATCCAATAGTTTTCTTTGGATATCCTATGAAGACACATTTCTCTGATTTGGGTTCGAGCTAATCAGGTTGAAGCTTTTTCACATAAGCATCGCAACCCCAAACTTTCAGAAACGACAACTTTGGTTTCTTGCCAAACCACAGTTCATAAGGCGTCGTCTCAACGGATTTTGATGGTGCCCTATTTAACGTGAATGCGGCCGTCTCTAGAGTATAACCCCAAAACGATAGCGGTAAATCAGTAAGAGACATCATAGATCGCACCATATCAAGTAAAGTACGATTACGACATTCGGACACACCATTACGTTATGGTGTTCTGGGTGGCATGAGTTGCGAAACTATTCCGCATTGTTTCAAATGTACACCAAACTCGTAACTCAAATATTCTCCTCCATGATCAGATCGTAGGAATTTTATTTTCTTGTTACGATGATTTTCAACTTCACTCTGAAATTCTTTGAACTTTTCAAACGTTTCAGACTTATGTTTCATTAAGTAGATATACCCATATCTGCTTAAGTCATCTGTGAAGGTGAGAAAATAACGATATCCGCCACGAGCCTCAACATTCATCGGGCCACATACATCTGTATGTATGATTTCCAACAAATCTGTTGCTCTCTCCATAGTACCGGAGAACGGTGTTTTCGTCATCTTACCCATAAGGCACGGTTCGCAAGTACCAAGCGATTCATAATCAAGTGGTTCCAAAAGTCCATCAGTACGGAGTTTCTTCATGCGCTTTACACCGATATGACCCAAATGGCAGTGCCACAAATAAGTTGCACTATCATTATCAACTCTGCATCTTTTGGCTTCAACATTATGAATACATGTGTCACTACTATCGAGATTTAATAAGAATAGACCACTCTTTAAGGGTGCATGACCATAAAAGATATTACTCATATAAATAGAACAACCATTATTCTCTGATTTAAATGAATAACCGTCTTGCATCAAACAAGATCCAGATATAATGTTCATGCTTAACGCTGGCACCAAATAACAATTATTTAGGTCTAATACTAATCCCGAAGGTAGATGTAGAGGTAGCGTGCCGCCCGCGATCACATTGACTTTGGAACCATTTCCCACGCGCATCGTCACCTCGTCCTTAGCCAATCTTCGCTTAAACCGTAGTCCCTGTTTCGAATTGCAAATGTTAGCAACAGAACCAGTACCAAATACCCAGGTGCTACTGCGAGCATTAGTAAGGTACACATCAATAACATGTATATCACATATACCTTTGTTCACCTTGCCATCCTTCTTATCCGCCAAATACTTGGGGCAGTTCCGCTTCCAGTGACCAGTCTGCTTGCAGTAGAAGCACTCAGTTTCAGGCTTAGGTCCAAGTTTGGGTTTCTTCTCTTGAGTAGCAACTTGCTTGTTGTTCTTTTTGAAGTTCCCCTTCTTCTTCCCTTTACCCTTTTTCTTGAAACTAGTGGTCTTGTTGACCATCAACACTTGATGCTCCTTCTTGATTTCTACCTCTGCAGCTTTCAGCAATGCGAAGAGCTCGGGAATAGTCTTATTCATCCCTTGCATATTATAGTTCATCACGAAGCTCTTGTAGCTTGGTGGCAGTGATTGGAGAATTCTGTCAATGACGCAATCATCTGAAAGATTAACTCCCAATTGAATCAAGTGATTATTATACTCAGACATTTTGAGTATATGCTCACTGACAGAACTGTTCTCCTCCATCTTGCAGCTATAGAACTTATTGGAGACTTCATATCTCTCAATCCGGGCATTTGCTTGAAATATTAATTTCAACTCCTGGAACATCTCATATGCTCCATGACGTTCAAAACGTCGTTGAAGTCCCGATTCTAAGCCGTAAAGCATGGCACACTGAACAATCGAGTAGTCATCAGCTTTGCTCTGCCAGACGTTCATAACATCTGGTGTTGCTCCAGCAGCAGGCGTGGCACCCAGCGGTGCTTCCAGGACGTAATTCTTCTATGCAGCAATGAGGATAATCCTCAAGTTACGGACCCAGTCCGTGTAGTTGCTACCATCATCTTTCAACTTTGCTTTCTCAAGGAACGCACTAAAATTCAACGGAACAACAGCACGGGCCATCTATCTACAATCAAACATAAACAAGCAAGATACTATCAGGTACTAAGTTCATGATAAATTTAGGTTCAATTAATCATATTACTAAAGAACTCCCACTTAGATAGACATCCCTCTAATAATCTAAGTGATTACGTGATCCAAATCAACTAGACCATGTCCGATCATCACGTGAGATGGAGTAGTTTCATTGGTGAACATCACTATGTTGATCATATCTACTATATGATTCACGCTCGACCTTTCGGTCTCCGTGTTCCGAGGCCATATCTGTATATGCTTGGCTCATCAAGTATAACCTGAGTATTCCGCGTGTGCAACTGTTTTGCACCCGTTGTATTTGAATGTAGAGCCTATCACACCCGATCATCACGTGGTGTCTCAGCACGAAGAACTTTCGCAACGGTGCATACTCAGGGAGAACACTTCTTGATAATTAGTGAGAGATCATCTTAAAATGCTACCATCAATCAAAGCAAGATAAGATGCATAAAAGATAAACATCACATGCAATCAATATAAGTGATATGATATGGCCATCATCATCTTGTGCTTGTGATCTCCATCTTCGAAGCACCGTCGTGATCACCATCGTCACCGGCGCGACACCTTGATCACCATCGTAGCATCGTTGTCGTCTCGCCAATCTTATGTTTCCACGACTATCGCTACCGCTTAGTGATAAAGTCAAGCATTACAGCGCAATTGCATTGCATACAATAAAGCGACAACCATATGGCTCCTGCCAGTTGCCGATAACTTGGTTACAAAACATGATCATCTCATACAATAAAATTTAGCATCATGTCTTGACCATATCACATCAGAACATGCCCTGCAAAAACAAGTTAGACGTCCTCTACTTTGTTGTTGCAAGTTTTACGTGGCTTCTACGGGCTTAAGCAAGAACCAATCTTACCTACGCATCAAAACCACAACGATAGTTTGTCAAGTTGGTGTTCTTTTAACCTTCACAAGGACCGTACGTAGCCACACTCGCTTCAACTAAAGTTGGAGAAACTGTCACCCGCTAGCCACCTTTGTGCAAAGCACGTCGGGAGAACCGGTCTCGCGTAAGCGTACGTGTAATGTCGGTCCAGGCCGCTTCGTCCAACAATACCGTCGAACCAAAGTATGACATGCTGGTAAGCAGTATGACTTATATCGCCCACAACTCACTTGTGTTCTACTCGGGCAAATAACATCAACGCATAAAACCTAGGCTCGGATGCCACTGTTGGGGAACGTAGTAATTTCAAAAAAATTCCTACGCACACACAAGATCATGGTGATGCATAGCAACAAGAGGGGAGAGTGTGATCTACGTACCCTTGTAGACCGACAGCGGAAGCGTTAGCACAATGCGGTTGATGTAGTCGTACGTCTTCACGGCCCAACCGATCAAGCACCAAAACTACGGCACCTCCGAGTTTTAGCACACGTTCAGCTTGATGACGATCCCCGGACTCCGATCCAGCAAAGTGTCGGCGAAGAGTTCCGTCAGCACAACGGCGTGGTGACGATCTTGATGTACTACTGTAGCAGGGCTTCGCCTAAGCACCACTACAGTATTATCGAGGATTATGGTGGAAGGGGGCACCGCACACGGCTAAGAATATGATCACGTGGATCAACTTGTGTCTCTAGGGGTGCCCCCTGCCCCCGTATATAAAGGAGCAAAGGGAGGAGGCCGGGCGGCCCTCTAGGCGCGCCAAGGAGGAGTCCTCCTCCTAGTAGGAGTAGGACTCCTACTAGGAGGGGGAAGGAAGTGGGGAGGGAGAAGGAAAGGGGGGCACCGCCCCCCCTCTCCTAGTCCAATTCGGACCAAGGGGGGAGGAGGCGCGTGGCCCACCCTGGCTGCTCCTCTCTCTCTCCACTAAGGCCCATATGGCCCATTACTTCTCCCGGTAGGGTTCCGGTAACCCTCCGGCTCTCCGGTTTTCTCCGAAATCACCCGGAACACTTCCGGTGTCCGAATATAGCCGTCCAATATATCAATCTTTATGTCTCGACTCGTTATGTCCGTGATCACATCCGGGACTCCGAACTAACTTTGGTACATCAAAACTCATAAACTCATAATATAACTGTCATCGAAACCTTAAGCGTGCGGACCCTACGGGTTCGAGAACAATGTAGACATGACCGAGACACGTCTTCGGTCAATAACCAATAGCGGAACCTGGATGCTCATATTGGCTCCTACATATTCTACGAAGATCTTTATCGGTCGGACTGCATAACAATATACGTTGTTCCCTTTGTCATCAGTATGTTACTTGCCCGAGATTCGATCGTCGGTATCTCAAAAAGTCTCTTTACTCGTTTCGTAATACATTATCTCACAACTAACCCTTTAGTTGCAATGCTTGCAAGGCTTATGTGATGTGCATTACCGAGAGGGCCCAGAGATACCTCTCCGACAATCGGAGTGACAAATCCTAATCTTGAAATACGCCAACCCAACATGTACCTTTGGAGACACCTATAGAGCTCCTTTATGATCACCCAGTTACGTTGTGACGTTTGGTAGCACACAAAGTGTTCCTCCGGCAAACGGGAGTTGCATAATCTCATAGTCACAGAAACATGTATAAGTCATGAAGAAAGCAATAGCAACACACTAAACGATCGGGTGCTAAGCTAATGGAATGGGTCATGTCAATCACATCATTCTCCTTATAATGTGATCCCGTTAATCAAATGACAACACATGTCTATTGTTAGGAAACATAACCATCTTTGATTAACGAGCTAGTCAAGTAGAGGCATACTAGTGACGTTTAATTTGTCTATGTATTCACACAAGTATTATGTTTCCGGATAATACAATTCTAGCATGAATAATAAACATTTATCATGATATAAGGAAATAAAATGATAACATTATTATTGCCTCTAGGGCATATTTCCTTCAGAAACTAGGGTGACAAGAGTGGAACAAAACACTAGGCGAGAGGCCGAGCCTTCCACCCTTTACCAAGTATATAGATGCATCAAGATAACAAGATAATATAATGATATCCCAACAAGTAAATAATGTTCCAACAAGTAACGGTCTCCAATCTTCACCTGCAACTAGTAACGCTATAAGAGGGGCTGAGCAAAGCGGTAACATAGCCAATCAACGGTTTGCTAGGACATGGTGGGTTAGAGGTTTGACATGGCAATTTGGGAGGCATGATAAGCAAGTGGTAGACATCATAGCATAGGCATAGCAAAAGAGCGAGCATCTAGCAAAGCAAAGATAGTAGTGATTTCGAGGGTATGATCATCTTGCCTGCAAAGTTGTCAGAGTTGACTGGATCCTTGAAAGCAAACTCAATGGGCTCCTCGTTAGCGAACTCTTCTCCCGGATCTACCCAAAACAAGACAAACAAGCAACAAGGATACAATCAACCATGTGCAAACTCAAATAACATGATGCAAACATGGTATGCTATGCGGGATGCGATATGTGTTGCATATGCAAGATTTGACAAGGAAAGAATGAACCTGGCATCAACTTGGAAATCCAAGTGTGCCAATGGAAAGGTGAGGTGAAATCGCTTGAAAATGATATAAAAACGCCGGAATCGGAGTCACAGTTTGGAAATGGCAAGCAATTCAAATATGGCACCGGTCTGCGATATACAGCAAGTAGCCATCTAAATGCAACAAGATGAACATGCTACAGCACTCAAACATGACAACAAAATACATGGAAGGGGTCCATTCATGATGCTTAACAAAAGATGAACAATGAGCTATGGCCAATTCATCCATTAACAGGTTCAAACAAGCATCGCAAAAATGCATTTGCTAAACAGATTTCAGACTCGGTGAAATTAACACTTGTCTGGAATTTCAGATCAGGTAGCACACTTTGGAGCATGAAAACTATATGCTACAGGGCCTGAACATGGCAAAGTAAAGCATGGCATGGAGCTACTCAAAGAGCTTAACAAAAGTCCCTTAGTGACCTTGAGCCAAAAGGGATCAGTAAATACATTTGCAAGCATGTGAACATGGCAAAAACATAATCAGATCACAGACTTAGTGAAAAACTGGAGCATGCAAAATAGATATCAAGTAGGCATGTTTACGAGCTCGATGCACTCACTACATAGCAAGTCATGACAATCTAAGCATACACCCATCAAGAATACACAAAATACAAGCTAGACATGGCAAGAACAATAACATAGCATGCATGTATCAACTATAACATCCTCAGCAAAATCGCTAACAAGTAGACAATCTGCCCAGATTCACGAAATAGCAAAAGTAGAGCTCGATTGACTCAAGCTAGGGTGCTCCATAATTGCAAACAAAGACATGGATGGATAGAACATTACAAGATTAACAAAACATCCTTACTAATCATCCTCAAAAGAGGCACGGATCACTAGGAAACAACATGAACATATGGCATATTGAGATAAACAGATCAAGGACTTAGTGGAATTGCTAAGTCCCTGAAATCAGCATTAACAAATGCACCACTTTGCAAGCTTGTGCTAGTCACCACACACATCACAAAAATATAAGGGTTGCACCTTTGGAAAGATGGCAAAGCATATAACAAAACACATGTAGAGCTCAGGGGCATATCATGCACACATTAATCATGGCAAAAATGACAAATAGCTAATTGGAGCGGAAGATCTGACAATTATCTCAAATAGTATTCTCCTAACAGTATTTCAGGCATCAAGATGAACTCAAATGAAAATGATGCAATGAGATGAAATGATTTGCTCTCTGAGACGAACATTTTGATATGCTATATGTCCAAAATGGAGCTACGGATGCGGAGTTACGGCGCGACGAACATAGCAAAATAGTTAGGGTTTC
Source organism: Triticum aestivum (assembly GCF_018294505.1). NCBI lineage: Eukaryota > Viridiplantae > Streptophyta > Magnoliopsida > Poales > Poaceae > Triticum > Triticum aestivum. Next base: position 438,649,819 of record NC_057797.1, on the reverse strand, counting down.
AGGGCACAAAGTCAACCGAGATGTTTTGGATCTGAGATCTACACGCTTCCCGAGGTTTGCCTCGATCTCGCTGGAGACGAAGTAGACCGCCGGAGTGGAAGGAGCTCGTGGGGCGGCCGGAGTGGGACTTGGGGCGATGCGACGGAGGCGGCGGAGAGGGCGCCGGCGATGGGGGCGTCGGGCGACGGTGCCTCGCCGGAGCGGCGAGGCCGGCGATGGCGCGCGGCGGCGCCGGGCACCGGGCGCGGGGAAGGAGAAAGGCGCGGGGCGGCGCGCGGGGATGGGCCGCGGGGGCCTCCCGCGGGCTCGGGCGGGCCGGCAGCGAGGTGAGCGCGGCTGCCCACGTGGCGGCCTGCGATTCGTCGGGCGGCGGCGGCGGACGTTTCCGGCCGGACCGGACGTGTCCGGCACGGCGCGAGGTGGCGGATCTAGGGTTTCGGGGAGAGGAGAAGGAGAATTTCGGAGGGGGTCTTTAAATAGGCATAGAGGGAGCTAGGAGAGTCCAAATGAGGTGCGGTTTTTGGCCACGCGATCGTGATCGAACACTCTAGATGATGGAGAGGGTTTTGGTGGGTTTTGGGCCAAATTGGAGGGGTGTTGGGCTGCAACACACACGAGGCCTTCTCGGGCCCTCGGTTAACCGTTGGAGCATCAAACGAAGTCCAAATGGCACGAAACTTGACAGGCGGTCTATCGGTAGTAAACCAAGGCTGCTTGGCAAGTCTCGGTCCAATCCGGAAATGTTTAAATCCCACATGCGAAAGAAAGGTAGAAAAGACCACCGGAGGAGAACGAAGCGCCGGAATGCAAAACGGACAACGGGGAAAATGCTCGGATGCATGAGATGAACACGTATGCAAATGCAATGCACATGATGACATGATATGAGATGCATGACAACGACAACAACACACGGAGACAAAAACCCGAACCCGAGAAAATAAAATAACTTAACGCCGGAAACGGCAATAGTTGGATTACATATTAGGTAAATCATATCCGGGGTGTTACACAATTGCTCTTCAGTGTTGACGTGTATGATATCAATATCTTCCTTCACAACATGATCTCTGAGAAAGTGATGACGAATCTCAATGTGCTTTGTCTTCGAGTGCTGAACTGGGTTGTTGGCAATCTTGATGGCGCTTTCGTTGTCGCAGTAGAGTGGCACTTGCTTCAGATGAATGCCATAGTCTTTGAGTGTTTGCTTCATCCACAGAAGCTGAGCGCGGCAAGATCCAGCAGCAATGTATTTAGATTCAGCAGTGGAGAGAGATACACAGTTCTACTTCTTTGAAGACCAACATACAAGTGATCGTCCCAGAAAATGACACGTGCCTGATGTGGACTTGCGATCCACCTTGTCACCAGCATAATCAGCATCTGAGAATCCAACTAGATCAAACTCTGAGCCCTTTGGATACCATAATCCTATAGTTGGGGTGTAAGCCAAATATCAAAGAATTCGCTTCACAGCTAAGTGATGCGATTCCTTTGGTGCCGCTTGGAATCGAGCACACATGCAAACACTAAGCATAATATCTGGCCTAGATGCACATAGATAAACTAAAGAACCAATCATGGAGCGGTATACCTTTTGATCGAACTCTTTACCATTGTCGTCGGGACCCAGATGATGTTTGGCTGGCATTGGCGTCGTGAAGCCTTTGCAGTCTTGCATACCGAACTTCTTCAGGCAATCTTTGAGATACTTCTCTTGAGATATAAAGATGTCGTTGCGTTGCTGTCGTATTTGAAGACCAAGGAAGAACTTCAGCTCTCCCATCATGAACATCTGGTATTGCTCTTGCATCATATATCCAAATTCTTCACTGTATTTCTGATTGGTGCAGCCGAAGATAATGTCATCCACATATATTTGGCACACAAATAGTTCACCATCATATGTCTTCGTGAAGAGAGTGGGGTTGAGGGAACCAGGTGTGAAGCCTTTGCTCTTCAGGAAGTATTTGAGTGTGTCATACCAAGCCCGAGGGGCTTGTTTGAGGCCATACAGTGCCTTGTTGAGCTTGTATACCATGTCAGGATGTTTTGGATCTTCAAAGCCAGGCAGTTGTGCAACATACACTTCTTCTTCAATCTTTCCATTGAGAAATGCGCTCTTCACATCCATTTGATATAGAAGTATGTTATGATGATTTGCATAGGCCAGCAGTATGCGTATGGCTTCAAGTCGAGCCACGGGAGCAAATGTTTCATCGAAGTCAATCCCTTCCACTTGAGTATATCCTTGAGCAACGAGACGAGCTTTGTTTCTGACAACTTGACCATGCTCATCTTGCTTGTTGCGGTATATCCATTTGGTGCCTATTATATTGTGCTTCCGAGGATCAGGACGCTTAACTAGTTCCCATACATTATTCAGCTCAAACTGTTGAAGCTCTTCTTGCATAGCTTGAATCCATTCAGGTTCCATGAAGGCTTCTTCAACTTTCTTGGGTTTTGTTATTGAGACGAATGCGAAGTGCCCACAGAAATTTGCTAGCTGTGTTGCCCTTGAACGAGTGAGCGGACCGGGTGCATTGATGCTATCAATTATTCTCTCAATCTGCACTTCATTTGCAACACGAGGATGTACAGGGCGAAGATTTTGTTCTTGCTGATCATTGTCATTGTTAGAGGGATTGTCTTCAGGCTGAGCATTGTCTTCAGGTTGATCAGGTGCGGAGATGATAAGTTCCTCTTCAGGTTGAGCTTCAAAGGGTATGATTTCTCCAGTTCCCATAAGTTTGATTGATTCACTGGATGGAACTTCATCTAGCACATTTGGTAGTTGCTCTCTTTGTGAACCGTTAGTCTCATCGAACCACACATTCACTGTTTCAACCACTTTATAATGAAAGAGATTGAAGACTCTGTAGGAGTGTGAATCCTTTCCATATCCAAGCATAAAACCCTCATGTGCTTTTGGCGCAAATTTTGAAGTGTGATGTGGATCCTTGATCCAGCACCTGGCGCCAAATACTCTGAAGTAACTGACATTTGGCTTCTTGCCAGTAAGGAGCTCATAAGATGTCTTCTTCAGAAGCTTGTGAAGATAAACATGATTGATTGTATGGCATGCAGTATCAATGGCTTCAGGCCAGAATTTTCTTGGAGTCTTGTATTCATCAAGCATCATTCGGGCCATCTCAATGAGTGTTCTGTTCTTGCGTTCGACGACGCCATTCTGCTGTGGCGTGTATGGAGCTGAGAATTCATGTGTGATGCCCACAGTATCAAGATATGTATCAAGGCCAGTGTTCTTGAATTCAGTGCCATTGTCACTTCTGATGTGCTTTATCTTGGCGCCATAGTTGTTCATTGCTCGATTGGCGAAGCGTCTGAAGACATCCTGCACTTCAGTCTTGTAGAGGATTATGTGCACCCAAGTATATCTAGAATAATCATCAACAATGACAAAGCCATAGAGACAAGCAGTAGTAGTAAGAGTTGAGTAATGAGTGGGACCGAAAAGATCCATGTGGATCAATTTGAAGGGTCGAGTTGTTGTCATGATTGTCTTCGAGGGATGCTTTGCCCTCGTCATCTTTCCTGCTTCACAGGCACCGCATAAGTGATCTTTCTTGAACTTGACGCCCTCGATGCCTATGACATGCTTCTTCTTTGCAAGGGTGTGGAGGTTCCTCATGCCAGCATGCCCTAGCCTCCAATGCCAGAGCCAGCATTCTGAAGCTTTTGCCAGAAGATATACGACAAGTTGTGGTCCTGCTGAGAAATCTACCACGTACAAATCATCTTTCCTATACCCTTCAAACACTAGAGACTTGTCAGATTCCATTAGAACAAGGCAATGATATTTTCCAAACATCACGATCATGTTTAAATCGCAAAGCATTGAGACAGACATTAAATTGAAACCAAGGGATTCAACAAGCATGACTTTATCCATGTGTTGATCCTTTGAGATTGCAACTCTACCTAGACCCAATACCTTACTTTTACCAGTGTGAGCAAATGTGATGTGACTCTTGTCGGATGGACGTAAGGTTGAGTCCATAAGAAGGCTTCTCTTGCCAGTCATGTGATTGGTACACCCACTATCAATAATCCATTCTGAAGCTGCTAGTGTCGTATCCTACAGTGCAGTTAGGGGGATAGGCTTCACGAAGAGAATTGTGAAGCAAAAACATTTGACGAACCAGTGAGTTATGAAAGCTTAGATCGAGATTTGGACTGATAGGGTGAGTAGCAAGCGATTCAGGAACGAAGTACATAATAAGACCATTTGGGCATTTGATCTTGCGCCCTACAAGATGTTTAAGGTCCCCAGCAATAGCGTCAGACGATTTTGGTTTTCTGATGGGGACCCTTCCCTGCAAAAGAGAGTTAAGCTTTCTTAGCCACCCACATCTTCAAGGGTGGCTTCGAAGCAATGATTCTAAGTGCAGCATCTGAGAACTTTGGCTTTGCAGCCCTAGCGAAAAGTCTTGCAGGAGGACAATAGTATTCATAAGAATAAGCAGAATAGTTCTTGGTCTTATGAACATGGCGGTTTGATGAACCACACTCATATTCATAGGCCTGAGTATGGCTTCCCTGCAAAACATTTGTGTTAGTTTGACTCCCGTGAGTCCTCTGTCTGTATGAAGCCTTTGGACCGTATGAAGCCTGTGGTCTGGGGTTTGTCTTCTTCACCTGTGGTGTCATGATGACATTCACAGGAAGATTCTCCAAACACTTTTTGGGCACCTAGATCTTCTTCATAGACGGTCCATTCCTGCAGTCAGTACCAATATACTTGGCAAACACTTTACCATTCTGATTCTTAAATAGTTTATAGTTTGCATCAAAGGATTCATCAATGACAATGGGGTTCGCACAAGTGAAGCCAGATAGAGTGGATGGATCTGCTGAAGGTTCCTTTGCAGCAACCCATGTGGTTTTGGGGTACTGCTCAGGTTTCCAGTAAGAGCCATCAGCATTCATTTTCCTTACGAACCCAACACCCTCTTTCCTAGGGTTTCGGTTCAGGATCTGCCTTTTGAGAACATCACATAGTGTTTGATGCCCTTTGAGACTTTTGTACATCCCTGTTTCAAGCAATGTCTTCAACCTAGCATTCTCATCAGCAATAGCAGTGGTATCCTCAGCAGAGGGGTTAGTTCCCACATCAACAGTTGAAGATATTGCAACAGTAGCAGCATTAGAACATTCAGCAACAGAAGTAGCATTATCACACTCAATGCATTTAAGACATGGTGGTTCAAATCCTTCCTGAGCTGAACTGATCTGTTCGGCGCGAAGCGACTCATTTTCTTTTTGAAGATCTTCATGAGCCGCTCTCAATTTCTCAAGATCTTGCTTCCTTTGAAGATAATCATAGGAAAGCCTTTCATGAGCTGTTGAGAGCGTTTCATGACGACTTTCAAGTTCCTCATACTTAACGTGAAGATTTTTTATGTCTTCAATTAAGGACTAAGATTGAGTCATTTCAGCATCTAACAGATTATCGCTTTTGTCTAACAGTTTTTGAATGTGTTCCATGGTTTTCTGTTGTTCAGTTGCAATTTTAGCGAGTGTTTTGTAGCTAGGTTTGGAACCACAATCAGAGTCATCGTCACTAGATGTTTGATAGTGAGTAGTGTGTGTGTGTTTACCTTGGCACCGCGTGCCATGAAGCAGTAGGTAGGAGCGGAGTAGTCCTTGTCATTTGCATCGGTGTCGGTGATGGAGTCATTGTCTTCAGTGTTGAAGATGGACTTGGCAACGTATGTTGTAGCCAGACTCGCAACGCCAGAGTCGGACTCCTCCTCGGACTCCACCTCCGCCTCCTCAGAAGCGGACTCCTCCTCTGAATCCATTTCCTTGCCAACAAACGCACGTGCCTTGCCAGATGAGCTCTTCTTGTGTGATGAAGACTTTGAGGAGGACTTGGAAGAAGACTTTGAGTATTTCTTCTTTTTTTTGTCATCAGAATCATACTCCTTGCTCTTCTTTTTCTTCTTGTTCTCAATATCCCACTGCGGACACTCAGAGATGTAGTGGCCAGGTTTCTTGCACTTGTGGCATGTTTTCTTCTTGTAGTCATGAGCAGAAACTTCATCATTCCTTGAGCTTGATCGTGAAGACTTTCTGAAGCCTTTCTTCTTGGTGAATTTTTGGAACTTCTTCACAAGCATAGCAAGCTCCTTTCCAATGTCTTCAGGATCATCAGAACTGCTGTCAGATTCTTCTTCAGATGAGGAGACAACTTTTGCCTTCAAGGCACGAGTTCGCCCATAGTTGGGACCGTAGATATCTCTTTTCTTAGAAAGCTGAAACTCATGTGTGTTGAGCCTCTCAAGTATGTCAGATGGATCGAGTGTCTTGAAATCAGGGCGTTCTTCAATCATCAGGGCTAGGGTGTCAAACAAACTGTCAAGTGATCTCAGGAGTGTCTTGACGACTTCATGCTTGGTGATCTCAGTAGCGCCGAGGGCTTGAAGCTCATTTGTGATGTCAGTGAGTCGATCAAACGTGAGCTGGACATTCTCATTGTCATTTCTCTTGAAGCAGTTGAAGAGGTTGCGAAGGACACTGATTCTCTGATCTCTCTGGGTTGAGACGCCTTCATTGACCTTGGAGAGCCAGTCCTAGACTAGCTTAGATGTTTCCAAAGCACTCACGCGGTCATACTGTCCTTTGGTCAGATGACCACAGATGATATTCTTGGCAATAGAGTCCAGTTGAACGAACTTCTTGACGTCAGCAGCAGTGACACCTTCTCCAGCCTTGGGAACACCGTTCTTGACGACATACCATAGGTCGACGTCAATGGCTTCAAGATGCATGCGCATCTTATTCTTCCAGTAGGGATATTCAGTTCCATCAAAGACGGGGCACGCAGCGGAGACTTTAATTATCCCTGCAGTCAACATAGCTAAAACTCCAGGTGGTTAAACCGAATCACACAGAACAAGGGAGTACCTTGCTCTGATACCAATTGAAAGTGCGTTATATCGACTAGAGGGGGGGTGAATAGGCGATTTTTATGAAAGTCTTCAAAACATGGAAGTTTCAAAGACAAACGATAGAAATAAACCTATTACCATGCAGCAGAAGGTAGACTACACTAGGCAAACCATAGTCAAGTATTCAATGAAGTGAAAGCACAGTGACTAATAGCAGCTAGGTAGTAAGGATCAGGTAGGAAGATATTATGAAGCCAATCAGAACAAGCAGACACTCAATGAAGACAAAAGATAGTGCAATCATATAATGACTTCACAAGGACCAACAGTAAGTAAAGGGGAGGGAAGGATGAAACCAGTGACTCGTTGAAGACAATGATTTGTTGGACCAGTTCCAGTTGCTGTGACAACTGTACGTCTGATTAGGGCGGCTAGGTATTTAAACCTGAGGACACACAGTCCCGGACACGCAGTCCTCACCGTATTCCCCTTGAGCTAAGGTCACACAGTCCTCGCCCAATCACTCTGGTAAGTCTTCAAGGTAGACTCCCAAACCTTCACAGACTTCGTTCACCGGCGATCCACAATGACTCTTGGATGCTCAGAACGCGACGCCTAACCGGCTGGAGGATTCACAGTCCTCAAGTGTAATAAGTCTTCAGATCACACACACAGGAAGACTTAAGTGATGCCTAACACTCTTTGGCTCTGGGCGGTTAGGGCTTTATCCTCGCAAGGAATTCTCTTTCAAAGGCTTCGAGGTGGGTTGCTCTCAAACGACAAAAGTCGTACTCTAACTCTGAGAAGCCAACCGTTTATGGTTGTAGGGGTGGGCTATTTATAGCCACTAGGCAACCCGACCTGATTTGTCCGAAATGACCCTGGGTCACTAAGGAACTGACACGTGTTCCAACGGTCAAATTTCAAACACACACGACAACTTTACTTGGGCTACAAGCAAAGCTGACTTGTCCGACTCTGGACAAGATTTGCTCTCATAGTCTTCACTCGAAGACATAGGTTTTGGTTAAGCATCACTTCAGTCATTCTGACTGTTTCTCTTGGACCCCACTTAATAGTACGGTGGTTCCTATGACTCAATAAAGAAGAAAAAGAACTACGAAAGATCAGAGTCTTCGAGCTCCATAGGCTTCATGCGATGTTTTCTCTTGTCATAGTCTTCAATGTGAATATCTTCACATACCACCTTTGACATCAATGTCTTCATACATTTTTAGGGGTCATCTCTGGTAGGAAAACCGAATCAATGAGGGACTTCTACCTGTGTTATCCTGCAATTCTCACAAACACATTAGTCCCTCAATTAGGTTTATCGTCAATACTCCAAAACCAACTAGGGATGACACTAGATGCACTTACAGCACCGTGAGCTGGCAGGGGCGGCTAGGCCGACTGGCCCCAATAAGGTAGAAAAAGAGCCTGTTTATTACTCCATGCTACTTTATCTATATACTTTTACCCCTTAAAAAAATCTATATCTTGTTTTTGCCAAAATACTTGACTTTATCTATATCTATTATATTGTATACTTACTAATAATACAATGTTCACTTAGAGGTGGATAGCAAGGCTGTGGCGATGATGCTCAAAGGTTGGCAGGGTTAGAAAATCCAGAAAATAATGTGGCTAACATAGCACGATAAGGTGTTCAGGACCCATCGGATTGTATTCTTGAAATTGTATCAGACAAGTTTCCTAATGCTTTTTTTAAGAAATGAAGTGGCTTATTGATCCTAAGAATGAAGTGCAGCTCTCGAGGAAGCCGCTGATCGATCAGGCTCTGCTCCTTAGCATGTCCAATTGGCCGCAGGTCGTGTCCTGAAATGCTGAGGTACATTGAAATACATACTGCTTTCGGCGCTCGACAAAACCATTGTTGTTGAAATTCTAATGCAAGGCCTACTTTCTGCTGTGCAGGGGATTTTGCTATGTCCATGTTGAGTTGTCGGTGAAGCTAAGAATGTTAATGAAAAGATAAATAGACTTTGTTTTAAACAAGGAACGTGGGGAGCCAAAACACTATTTTAGTACAATATTTTTAACATAAAAAAAATATCCAAATAGATCACTTCCGTTGAATGTGAATGTTCATCCACACGAAGAAGCCCAAAAATATAATAGTTGTTGCGAAGGTATGCTATCTCTCTCCGAATTTTGTTAGTGGTATTGGCTAAACTTTATCAAGTTTCTAATTTCTTTTAAGGATGAGTTCCTAAAAAAATCATAGAAGAAAATATGTTGATGTAGATAAAGAAATATTCTATAAGATTAGCATGTCCTATTTCAATAATTTTGGATCTTAAAAAAATTGACTAAAATTTGCATGAACAACGAATGTATTTTTGCACATATTATTTTAAATGAACTTGAAAATAAACTATTTTTCCCCATTGCAACGCACGGGCATTTGTGCTAGTCCTACAGAACTAAATAGGTGACACACACTCGACTACGCACCGAACGATACTGAGCAGTAAATCGCCTACGGCGCGAACCAACCTGTGGTTGGATGGTTAGAGGGACTGTGGTATCCCCAGCCCACCAGGGTTCAAATCCTGGTGCTCGCATTTATTACTGGATTTATTTCAGGATTTTCGGCGATGCGCATTCAGTGGGAGGAGACGTTCCCGTCGACGACGAGGCGCCTACGGTGACTTCGTAAATCTCAAGATGATATGCCGGCTCAGTCTTTCGGAGGTGCTCATAGGGGTAGGGTGTGCGTGTGTGCGTTCATAGGGATGAGTGTATGCGCGTGTATATGAGCGCTTGTGTATGTACTGATGTTCAAAAAAAAAGTAAATCGCCTACGGCGTCCCTCCTATCTCGCACATCCTGCCAGTGTGCCTTCTCTTGGTACAGTAATTTCGATTTGACAGCCAATCCGATCACGTTTTTTGCCTACACACCATCGTAGTGCTGCTTTGAACCATATCTAACCTACTTGTACGCAGGGGGCATAAGTCAGAGCGAAACAAGAATCACCAGAAGCGCCACGATACCGAGACTTGCACGGGCAACCACCCTGCCCGCAGCGTCCCCGGTGTCGTCGCTGCTCTTGTCATCATCATCATCTGCCGGCGCATCCGCCGCCGGGCCGTCCGCATCGGGCCCATCCGTCGCCGGGCCGTCCGCGTCGGGCCCATCCGCGTCGGCAGGTGCGTTAGTGCTAGAATCGTCGTCGGACGGGGCAGGAGCAGGGGTGGGGGCTCCCTCCGTCTTTGGCTTCTTGCTCTTGGACGGCGCCGGTGCTGGCGCAGGAATCTTAGTAAGGGCAGGCGCCGGAGCGCGAGCTCTGCTGTTGTCGACGGAGCCGATGCTGGGAGGCACGATGGCAGAGCTGACCTCCAGCACGGAGATGTTGTAGGGGCGGGACATGACGGGCTTCACCATCTGGGACGTCAATGGGGCGCCGGGCTCGGCGGAGCCGAACATCATGACGCCGTCGGCGGCGCGCCTGGTGTAGTTGATAAAGCCCATCCGGTTGGTGGCCTGGCCGGTAGACTGGAAGAGCGTCGTGAGCACGGCCGAGCGGTTCTTCATGCTGCCCAGCTTCTCCGCGTCGTAGTAGTCCAGGACCACGTGCACGGCGAGCACCTTCCGCTGGATGTCCGAGGGGAGCGAGGTGATGGCGCCCATCCCTCCATTGTTGACTGCCAGCACCGTAATAGTCTGCCGGCGGTTGATCTCGTCCGCGAGCTTCGTCTGACTGAGGAGGCCGTTGAACGTGGAGAAGTCGGGAAACTCGCCAAGGATTCTGGTGATGTTGAAGGTTGCCGCCGGTGACGCCAGTGCGAGGAGTAGAAGCACCGCTGCGGCAAAGGAGGCGATCGGAGCCATGGTGGTGCAATTTGCTTCGCCGGAGATTGAGCGACTTGTCGCTGGTTAAGACAATTGTCATTCAGGTGTGGTTAGGATGCTAAACTTGGACGTCCATGGCTGGACACGGCGATCCTAAACTTAGACGTCAATGGCTGGACATGGTGATGCTAAACCTGGACATCTGCATCTGCATGGTTTGTGGTGACAGTCTGTCTGCGAGGCTCAACCATTGTAACGGGTGCTCAGATCCGATCACTGTGTGTTGATTTTCGATTCAGAATTCATGTGTTCTCGACGGTGCCCATGGTGCTCTGGCAGAGAAGCTCGACCCAGGCTGGCCTTATGCGAGCGAGCAGATACACCTAACAAGGTTGACTTGCCACATCTATGATCATCTTTATTTACAGGAGTCCAAAGGGTCCAGCTTATCTTTTTCTTCTTGCTCTCTTTTTTCGTTCCTTTGATTTTTACTAGTTCAAAAATGGAGCTCCGTTTCAAAATAGTGCCCCCCTTTCCTTCATGAAAACAATCACAGTTCATCTGTCCATTTGTAGAAAGGCCATGTCAAGAATAAACTCTGACAGCACCCTGTATAACATACATCCTTTTTATTTTCAGTTAGCGCTCGCAACTAAGCTACAGTATACCTGTGGTATGCATGACTTTACATGTCAACTCCGAAACTAACACCACGATTTTATATGCACTAACCTATCAATAAACTGTCAAATGATTCGGTTCATCAACCATGCCAAAACATCTGGAAATAAAGAAAAATCCCTGCAAAAAGGATAAAAGATGATGTCAGAGTCAATGTTGTGACTTTTCTGAGAGCATTCTCAAAGCAGCACTACATACTGGCGTGGTTTGCTTGAGTCAATTTTGTGACTTGTTAATGACGTCTTTTCTGGTATAGTGAATACCCAACAAGAGCAGACAGTAGTATAGTCCATAAAACCTGCAGAAGAACAAATATTAGTTAAATATAGATTATCTATTCAATTATTCAAATATGCTTATAATGTAAATTGAATTAAACTGATGTCAACAAAGTTAATGGATCTAAAAGCTAACAGATGCATAACAATCACCATATTTATTGTATTCCATCTCTCAAGCCTCTTTATTCTGGATTGCAAATCATCAAGCACACCATCTGTTGAAGAATTTTCTCTTATAGGTGAAGATAAATCAGAATTGAAGCTCCCTCCCTGCATTAGGGGGTATTTTAATATATAAGAATAGAAAGAGTTGAGCATAAATTGAGAAAAAAAAACAGCAGCCACAAAACCTGATTACTTTGATATTAAATCGTCATTTGATTTTAAATCCAATTTACAACTAATCTACTATGTACAGTATTAATTATTTCAAGTCTGATGAAATTGTTCATAATACCAGCTGATCAGCCAAACCAACACTTTCTTTGCGGGAATTCCAGGAGCTACATGATCTATGATTAGGGGCGTTCAAGCGCGATTTTCCCAAGCCGTTCAAACCGACAAAATAGAACTAAATCACACATGCATCTGAAAATACAAAATTACTACTCATGCTTCAACAACGGTTTAGCCAACCCACTGGGAACAGTGATGAACACCACTATTAAAACCATTATAATTCTCGATTATAAAAGCATTATCAGGGTGATGCAGTGAACTGTCAATTTGATGACGTTCAGGAAGTGGCAGAGCAAGGAATTCTTGGGACCCGAGCAAAGTCCAACACATATGCAGAAAATAAAAACATCCTGAGGAATTTGATGTTCAAGAGGGCAAACGTGATGCTGCCATGCTGGTAAATTCAAGCAGAAACTGCAGGCTACCAGATACTGGAACAATGTCCTTTCTCTATATGATCCAAATTACCACAAAAAATACCTACGCTTCCACAGAAGACAATTCAAGTACCAAGCTTTTCTACGATAGAGTATGAAACAAGCAAACAAGATTTGTTGCAATGCAATCTGCTCCACTGCTGGCCTGCACCCTGTTGGCATTCAAGCCTACCAATGGGGGTGGACAATTGGGAGTTAGGTATTTCTCTTTTCTTCTTGTCCGTTTTCAGACAAAAGTAACTGGCAGATATGATGCTACATAGATTTAAACCACGAAGTGCACGTGCTAAGCAATCTAACTGTCAGCCATAAGGTAAAGGTCGGCTCACAATCATATCAAGTTTAACCAGAATTTATATTCATTAGTCTACAAGTCATTCTCATGTAACTTGAAAACAGAAGTTAACAAATCATCCATGGAACACTAATAATGTAATATTGGAGATTAAAGATACAAGTAGGTACTGATGCTTTGGTTTACCTTGAAAAATAGCTATCAAGACAGGTTCCTCAAAAAGATGTAACAGGAATATAATGTACAAATAAGATGCAAAGTGTTGTCTTCCAAGTTAACATACTTGTGACTGGATGAACTCAACTAGTTCCTGTAGCCTAGCAGCTTGTTGGTTATGAATACCAGCAGTAACATTATCATCCACTGGTAAACTCTCCAGAATAATTTGAAGATAGCTCTGCAAAGCACCAATAAAACCATGAAAAATATACGCAGAATGTACATATACGATTAAGATGAACTAGCTAAAGATTTTTAAGACCTTTGTTGTATATGAACCATCTAGGCTGAGAGAAGAGGCAGCAGATGAAACTATCTCCTTATTTGTTCCTTTAATTTGAATATATGGGTTTGTCACGCCTTGTAAATGGTCAACTTCTATAAGAATCTTCATTTGAATAAGATAATGTGTTAGTAGATAGCTCTTGCAGAGCCAATGATGATTAAGGCAGAAAGAATGAATCTATTGTCACAGGCATTGTTGATAAAAATTGCAGAAATCAAAATTGGTGTGGAGAAAAAGGTAAATGGTAACACAATGCGCAAATCAGTCCTAAATCAGATAAATGTGAGGAACGAGCTAAATCATACTTTTTTTCCAAATTGTATGCAATTGGAATCGTCATGTTCAGAAAAGCACTGTCACAGGGAGTGCCAGCATGGTATATGACCTTAAATATGAATCAGTATAACTACCAGTTCAGAAAAGCACTGTCGCATCGTTCTTTCATCGACAATGCACGTATCGGCGCCAAAAGAACAGGATCCACAGCATCCTTGTCGGCGAGGACGTGATCACCGACCCCTCGGAGATGGCTGCCGCGGCCTATGCTCACTTCAACGCGCTCCTGGGCTCGGAGGCGCCCCGAGACTGCGCCCTCGACCTCTCGGAGCTCATCACTCCCACCAGCCTGGAGGACCTGGACGCCCCCTTCGACGCTGAGGAGATCTGGCAGGCGGTTAAACGGCTCCCCGCGCGCAAAGCCCCTTGCCCCGACGGCTTCACGGCCGAATTCCTACGCGCGTGCTGGCCCATCGTCCGGCAGGATTTCGTCAACGTCTTCAGCCAGCTTTACGCGTTGCGAGGCCGCGGCTTCAGCTGCCTTAACCAGGCGCTGCTCACCCTGCTCCCCAAGCGCGCGGACGCCCATGCCCTCGGTGACTTCAGGCCCATAAGCCACATCCACTTGGTCGCCAAGATTTTCGCCAAAGTACTGTCGCTGCGCCTTGCGCCCAAGCTCAACTCCCTCGTCCGCACAAGCCAGAACGCCTTCATCCCAGGATGCAGCCTACACAACAATTTCATTCTCGTGTTCCAGTCTGCCCGTCTGCTACATCAGCTTGGCGCCCCACGCGTACTTCTGAAGCTGGACCTGGCACGCGCCTTTGACTCGGTCAGGTGGCCATTCCTGTTCGATGCCCTTCGCCGATACGGCTTTGGCACCAGGTTCCTAGATTGGCTGGCCATCTTGTTCTCGGCAAGCACCAGGGTGCTCGTCGACGGAGAACCAGGTGCAGTAATTTGGCATAGATGTGGATATGAGGATACACAGCTTTATGGGGACATTTTTAGTTTAATGGGAACCAGGCCCAGAAATTTAGGGGCTGTTTGGTTTTAGGACTAGCATTGCCATACTTTGCCACACATTTTGGCCAAACTTGCCTAAGGTTAGTTCATCAAAATGAGGGATCCGGCTTGCCTGCTCCCTCGCCATGCTCCCATCCGTGCTCCCACTCCATCCTACGGCTGTCCTTTTCTCCTTTTTTTTTCTAATCTAATCATCTCCCCCCCTGATTTTAAGGGGGTGGGGTCGGGCCTTATTTTGTTCCAATTAAATCATGCCACGTATGCGGGAGCACGGATGGGAGCACGCTGGGGGAACAGGCAAGTCTCGTCCCAAAATGAGAGCCACAAGTTGGCAAGCCTAAGGGAATCTTGCCACACTTTTTGTGTGTATGCCATGTGGGGCTCAAGTGTGGCTTGCCTAAGGTGTGGCTTGAACCAAACACTCACCTAAGTTGGTCAAACTTGCCTAACCTTAGGTGTGGCAATCTTTGGCAAAGTTAGTCACAAACCAAACAGCCCATTATACTCCAATTCTTAGTTTAATATGAGGATACATAGCTTTATGGGGACATTTTTAGCAAGTAGGATGTTCCGACTGAGAACACTGCAGTTACATCTGTGAGAAATCTTTTTCAGGTCACAATACTAAACTACCACATTAAAAAAATACCCTATTCAGCATATTTCAAATCATGTGTAAGTGTTAACTCAATGCTAAAAATGTGTTCAATGTGTCTGTCCTTAACTATAGACCACTTAACTATACATCAACGGCTCAAACATGGTGATTATTGCACCACAGGTTGCCCGTTGACGAACAGCACTAGCCGTTCATAAGAAATGCACACCTTTTGAGTTATAAGAAAACTCCTAGGTATACAATGTTATAATATGAGAGATGCATTCCAAAAGGCTGTTGGCTCTGCAGTGACATCGCGTGAGAAATATGTTGTAGAAAGCCCCAGGGTTCAGAATGTCAATGTGGACATCTTTCTGCCAACTTGCTAATGGCGTTCTAGGCAAATACGCCTTCAATGTGGTACAATTGCTATCCCCTTTGGTCCTTAACCACAACTCAGCAATAGTCATAAGCTTATAGAAGAACCATCAACCAGAGATCATGGAGCATGCATATTCCAGTAAATTTCTTTCCAAGAAAGGAAAATGAGTATAACTCTGAAGGAAAATAATAACCTTTCCATCTTGGTAAATCACGGCAGAAGCTTCAATGTATGCAACAGCTTGGTAGCTACAAAGTGGGAAGCAAAATAATAAATCATACTACTTCACTTCCCAAAGAGCTGGAAATAATTTAGCATGCAGATAGTAAGCTTTTGGTGTATCAACTGAGAATTTAACTGCCTAGAATCACATTTTCGTGAGTGATCACACAGCAGAAGTTTTAGATTTCTAGATATGTTGCCACAACATTCTTTTACCAACTAATATCTCCTAAAATTTCCAGCAACCATGCAACAGATCAGTTCCCGACTGATCAACTACTGAACTGTTATGAACGGAGTTTGTTGTATTGCACAGCACAAAGGAACAAAGATGTAGTCAATGCTACAATGACTCATGACTACTACCTACTCCCTCTGTCCCATAATATAAGAGCGTTTTTGACACTAGGCATTTTTGACACTAGTCAAGAAAAAAAACATAATACTATTAACATCCCTCCTCAAAAAACAACACTAACTATTGCAGATCTACAAACTACCAAGCCGGCGGCATAAGGACCACTGGACGGATCATCCTCATGTTGGATACTGGAGCATATTTCAAGAAGATAGGAAAATGCACTTGGTTACAAAATTAATGAGGATAAAATTGTACAGTGGGTCCCTAAACTACACATAGATCTTGATGCATCAAAAGTCACAACTCAGGCCACTTTTGAACAATGTTCTGCTTTTGTTATTTGCATGCATTTAGCTATATGTTTGAATGATGTGGTTGAAGGGTCACACATAGATCTTGATGCATCAAAAGTCACAACTCAGGCCACTTTTGAACAATGTTCTGCTTTTGTTATTTGCATGCATTTAGCTATATGTTTGAATGATGTGGTTGAAGGGTCTAGTGATGGCAAGTCGATGTGGAATTTTAGAGGGAAGAGGTCATATTGTCGTTATATGATATAGCATCTTATTACTAATCCATCTGTAACATTAGTTATACTAGAAATGGTCCCACTGGCCCACTAGACAAGTATAGGAACTTTCCAAGACAATCTGCTCAAGTATCACATGGACTACACGAATTTCTTATGAAAGTATGACAGGTGAAGGAAAATGCCATACAACACACAACGTACCCAAGCTTAAGCAGTCCTGCCACAGTACTGGCACTAATATCAAAATCAACCTTTGGCTGGATAATAAAATTCCCTTCCCTTATAGGCTGGATAAATAGAAGAGATGAGATGGTAACATGCCATTGAACTGAGTCAATAAAACAGAACGAAAAATGGAAATGTGGAAGGTACACAAACCTCTCGTATTAACACTGCAAATCTTCCTTCACATATTCTGACCCTAATACACTCACCTTCTGTCAGCTGTCCATTTGATGGTATGCCAGGAAGCCTTAAGTACACATCAGTAAAATTCTGGACAGAGCTGCAGACCTTACTGGCATCAAGCACTTTTAGTATGTCTTGGTAGGATACCTATTTTTAAAATAAATAAAAGGGAAAAAAAACTCAAACCAATGGAAACATGAAGAGTGACAAATAGAGCTACATAACTTACCTGTTTTGTGCTTTTTAATACAAAAGGCGAGCTTTCAGGAGAAAGCACAGGATCAAAATCATTTTGAATCTTAAGCTGCAAAGTACATAAAGAAGAAATATTTCATGAGTCCAGACCACCTTCACATATGGCATAAATCAAATAAGTTAACACTCAAAGTCTCTTGTACCAACATGAGCATCGACAAGATGTGGTTCTATGTATTGCTGAAACAGCGGAAACACGGTGGTCATAATTTCATTCTGGGAAATAGAAAAGCCAGCACGATTCTTGTCTCTCTGTATTCTTGCAATAAGATGAGAATGAACTCCCCCAACCTAGTACAGGGAATATAGTTAATCTCCAGATATAAATATAATGAAGTAGCAGATAATGCGACTAGGCCAACAATTCTTCAATATTTAAAACACGGAGTCTTACAACTGCAATCCACAAATCCAGTGATTTCCTTATGGCAGGATGCAAAGTATAGACACCTTCAAAGATTACCTGGTAGTCGAAAAATGCAAGGCAAGAAACAATTTAGGCTAAGCTGTAATGTGTACAAATCTAAGGGCATGAACAAATAATGTTGGGCTGGAAGTCTGAAACATAGCACTACAGTGATTTTTTATCATCTAATGTGATTTTTATCTGTGGAAAAGCATTGGGATCTTAACAAGTACCAAGCTACAGAGACAGTTATTAAGAAATAAGGACTGGAAAAATTGCTCCCTGCTGAACTCATTATTCACCAAGGTGGCAAGGCGCTCCCTGCTGAGCAAAATGAACCATAACAAAAGGTACTCAAATGAACTACAGAAGTGTTAGATGAGTTAGTTTACCACTCCACATTCCTCGGACACTTGGAACTCTTTGAATCCATTTCTTTTGAACTTCTCAAAGTCAAAGCAAGGGACTTTTGCTTTATGAGTATTTCTAATCTCCTTAATATTCTGCAGTGCAAAGAAAGGATTCATTTAACAGGCAGGAAGGGAGAACATACTACATACTTACTCAAACCATGTGTACAAAGAATCTAAACTGCATAAGTCAAAAAACAAAATGCCGGAACGGCAGCAAACAGAATGATGTGATCCTTGATACCTATGTTGACTAAAAGAACATTGTTTTCTCCCTTTTGCTACGAACACCGCCAAAACAATGAAGTTCATTGTATTTGTACGAAGGAGCCTGACAATAGGCACAAAAATCTGATGAAGATCACATAGCAATGGCCCAATTTGAAATGAAAGGGGGCAGACCCCAGACATCTGAGTGAAGAATATACAAAGAGGGGAGTAGAAACATTGTGCCTGGAAAGGCAGGGGAGTTGTGCCTGCTCACCAAGTTTGCAGGTCGTAGCCAGACACAAGACGTGATCCACACAGGTGACCAAAACGTTTGTGCCAGTGAGCAAAGCTTCACATGGTGGTGGTATCAAAAGCAGTGACAGTGTGCAAGGAAGAAGCAATGGTATGCGATGTACCGGAAGCAAAAGAATGTGAAGTCAGTCAATGATGTAGTGTTATCACGGATCTCAACAGCAGCGACCACCAACCACTACCAACTAGTGCTGCTGTTTGACAGAAGAAAGCAGGAGCTGCCAAACCAAGATCAGAAAGATGGTCAATAGAGATAAGCTGCATAGCAAGCTGAGGAATATGGGAAACATCACAGGTATAGAAATGAGGCAAAAGAGTTCTGGTAGGTGCAGGCATCGATTGTACGATCACATGTCTGAAAAGACAAGTAAATAGCTAGAAGATCATTATGACCCAGAGAAGTGTCTCGTGCCATCCAGGAGGAGGCACCATGATCCAAAATACAGTAAGTCTTATGACTCGATGAGGACAAGTGAGCAAAGATGGTGGAGCAAGTACTGGAGCGGGAGACAATACACATTACCTAATACCGTCGGTAGTGTTACAGCAAGAGCCATTGTGGTAGTTGATAACAGTTGCCAAGTATGCCCTGTAGAGAGGCAATGGCGGCATTCCTCAAGCAGGTGAAGCCATAGCAACCCTCAAATGGACCCACAACAACAATGCCAGCATCACCTAAACCAGACCAACTGGTGGCGATCACCAATCTGCTAAGTGCTGCCCAAGGCAGGAGAAGAGCCGAGACAGAGCTGACGTTAGAGTAGCCCCAGTGGCAGTGGCATGACTTGGAGAGGACCCGGTGGCCAATTGGTATTACCAGCACAATGTAGAGGAAGACATCTGATCTTGGTAGATATACAGGGATGGGAAAAATAACCATTAAACCGAAACCAAGTTTGCTGTTGATTCGGTTTTCGGTTTTGCATTTATGATGAAGCAAATTTATTTCACTTAATTTGGTTTTTGGGTCTTGGAAACGAACTTCGCTGATCCAACCAACATAGCTGCAACAGCTTTACTGCCGAACCTACTAAAAGGCTACTACTGGGCAGCCCAATAGCCATCAATCAGCATTTTGCTAGCCTAAGCCCATTGCCCTCCTAAAGTTGTATGCCCATCAGTCTGAGACACTCATCGTGCCGCCACCAAGCTTCTGAGTCCTGACATACCCCAAAGTCCCACACCTTAGCAACACCGCTCCACTCTAGTTGGCCACGCTCCAGCTGGCGGTGGCATCCCCCCCTTGTTCCCCATGCAGCCACACTAGTCACAAAGCCACCCAGTGCTGCACCTCGGTGGGTAAATGAGCATGGTAGTGCCGTCGGGAGCATCACAGATAACATCAACAAGGATGAAGGCGGTCACTCCACGGAGGCATGGTCTTGGACGTGATATTTTTCGCAACCTTAGTGGCGAGGACGGCTGATCTGATATTGTTCGGTTGACCAGTAAACTGAACCAACAAACCAAGAAAAGGATCGGCCTTTCTGTTTTCGGAGTCTCTGATTTTGGCAGCTATTTCTGTTGGAATTTGCTGAAAATATATTAGAATAGACCAAATTAACCTGACTAAATTTCAGTTTAAACCGAATGGTGAATGCCCACCCCTGGGTGGATGCCCCATGGTGGCAGCACGAACAAGTTCCAAGGGAGCGGCGACCAGATTTGATATCACAACTACGGCAGCCTGTGTAAAGGCGGCATAGGCTATATTAGGGGCAACAGGCTGGGATAGAGCTAGAGATGATTCCAAAGGAGCGACCACTTGAACCACCAGTTGAGGCAGTCAGACCTGTGTTTGGGGCAGCAGTCATGGTGCGGCTGGGCACGAGCTCTGTTCAGTTTTGTAGGCAACAAATCTGGTAAATCTGCTGATTACGACAAATTAACGGAATCCCAGCTCTTCAACTAAGTTTGCATGGCCGGAAATTTGGAAGCATGTTAAGAAATTTCAGATTAAGCAATCGTATATCTTCTGGCACAGGAACTCGAAATTCACTTGACAATACACAAAAAGTGGTGTTTTTGACAAAATTGACTCTTGTGGAAATATCGGTAAAAAGTGACCGTAGTCCAAAACTTTTAACCAAATCCAACCCTCTTGCTCAGCACCAACCATTCCGATGATGGTCTTGGCTAGGTCAGCACTATACATCTTGCCATTGAGAAAAACTTGGCTTTTTTGTGATCCAAAAGTCGTTTTGTAGGCCAGAGGCACTGTCACCATTCACACTGGAGCTGCGCAGGTAGTGAGCAAATCATGCAGCAGAAATGCATGGCGAATTAAAAAAGAATACTGACTCAAGGCAGGAGTGCAGCTCCCGAGCAGAAACAATCGTGCGGGGCAAAGCATGGCGAATAAAGAAGGTAATGCTAACTCAGGGTAGCAGAATCGGGAGCCACGTTTCAGCAGGTACATCAAAATATGTAAAGCTGCTGCCTGCATGGTAGTACTAGTACTAGGGGGACAGGAACAAGTCAACAATAGTCACAGCCTAGTGATAAATAGTAGGAAATGCCTTTTTGTGTTGCTCACTTGCTTTGCTCTGCATGCTTGCTCTCACTACCTGTTCAGCGCCAAAGAGAATGGCGCTGAGCACTCAAAGCTTAGCTCCGGCAACCGTGACGTTGACATGCGTATCATCGTTTGGCTCGCAAAAATTGCTAGGTTTTTCTCAGCACCGAGAAGCATGGTGCTGACCTAGCGAGGTTGAGAGCCAGGGTGGCTGGCGCTGAGCAAAAGAGTCAGATTTGGTTAAAGTTTCAGACTAGGGTCATTTTTGGCTGGAACTTTCAATAGAGGGTCAATTTTGTCAATTCGCACCCAAAAAATCTGTGGATTTAATTAATGAAAATGGCATCACCTTAGTCAGCAAGGCAATATCCAATGAGCTATACTCGTCATATTTATAGTCCCTCACTTGCTCAGGCTTGTAATAGCTTTCCAAGCTTATAACTTCACAACCAATTATATTGGCCATCTTCTGAGCTAAACTTGTTTTTCCCGATCCACTAGGACCACCTACAAATAAGGGCAGGTAAATATTGACAACTTAAACACCTAGAGAAGAAACTTTCAATGAGAGGGAGAGAAACATAGATCTTTGCTATAAAGTTCTACTCCCTCCGTCCCATAATATATGAGCGTTTTTTACACTAGGGTATTGTCAAAAACCCTCTTATATTATGGGACGGAGGGAGTAATAAACTAGTCATAAACCGGTGCAGTCCCACAGGCTAAAATAAAGAGTAACTTTCTTTAAGGCTATTATTTTCAATTACACTAAACTAAGATTATTACTCCCTCCGTCCGAGAATACTTGTCCTCGAAATGGATGTATCTAGACTTACTTGTCCTAGAAATGGATGAAATGGATGTATCTATAACTAAAATAAGTCTAGATACATCCATTTCGAGGACAAGTATTTTCGGACGGAGGGAGTATTAATTTGCATTTGTTTTCCACCTTGATTGATTTGGTTATTACCAAATAAATACATATTGAATTTATTTTGACTGGTACGATTTACAAATTGTGATGTGAATTCTGACCTTCTAACTGTTATCTAATTCCTTTTAACTCATCTTTTGACAGGTATAGTAGTTAGATTTAGTAAATAGAAAGGCTGCCTCTGTTTAGCAGACAGTTTTTCCAGTACACATATATGTTTATTCGATTACCAGAAAGGTACAAGCAGCCAGTACTGGTATTAAAACACAAGCAAGAAGAGACACTTGAACACCAGTTATTCCTAAAAGAAAAACTGTACAGGCATGGACTGTAATGCGCCGGGAATCCAGCACAGTTGACATGACTTGTAAGCAAATGGCATAACTATCACATGTTGTTTTCTTAAAAACTATAAGTAGAATTTCCCGTATTGCAGTAGTCATGCAGTACAGTACGTGTAAAAGATATCGATTCAATTAGAATTAGGTGAAACTTGGGGGTAACTTAGGTTTCAAAAACACTTGAGTGATGGTGACACCATAAAGTGAACACGGAAATGTGAAATTGCTACCAAGAATATCTGAGGCAAAGGGCTTAACATTTTGAGTTGTGCCAGCAAAGTGGTATGGGTAAAGTACTTGTCAACAATCCTAAAGGAGATACTTGGCCTATAAATTTTACTTAAAATACTACATCAGTCCGCTAGATAAGGTAAGGCCAAAAGGGACATCCATTACCAATCCCAACAATGACAGGAAATCCTTTGGTCTCCAACACTGCCTGAAAAACAACGATTAATGGAACATTCTTAGATCTGCGTATGCATAAACTACTGCCCGAAAAAATATGTGTGGTACCTTACCTGAATTGCTTGAACTGATAGAAGAAGACCCCTATCTAAGTCATAAGAATCTGGCAGGGGTGCTAGCTGGATGTTACCTCTTGAAGAAGAATCTGAGAACGCGTTAGAGATAATCATGAGATATTGTACAGAGGAAAACCCTGGAGTTGGTACTCCAACGAGAAGAAACGGAAAGACGGGCTTCTCCTTTTCCATATAGATAACGTGTGGAAAAATGCATCACAGATTTCTGGTCTGAAGTGAAAAGTTGAAAACCTGGAATAAACTGCCATTTTCCCAGAGAAGGTTCCTGGTCAAACTTTTTGGGTGGAGACCTAGTCCATGGTTGCACAAAGTCATCAAGATTTGCAACTCTATCGGTAAGAACACGAATTGGTTTAGGCACAGCAATTTTCTTTTCTTGACTGTCAGTCAGTAGTGTGCTGGAGACTGGTGGGGGTGTATTAACTCGTGGAACTCCTAAAAACAAACAAGATACATATTAGCAGACAGCTTTGACTGGAAACACAAAATAGTTAAACAAGACTTCTACCTTTGCTCTCCAGGATCATTTCCAGGTAGGACTTTGTTATCCACGGACCCTTTATGCCTAGATTGGAAGCTTCTGCTGCAACAATCTAAATTATGCAAGTAAGTAACATTTTCCAAATGCATCTGAAGTTCAATAATAACGAACATCAAAAGACACCTAAAGGTTCTAACATGTAGGACTTGGAAGGAAATTCGAATAATTTAGAATTCAAAAGCACCCCACCTTCACTTTAAAAGCAATAATAAAGCAACTTGAAGGAAATTTGAATAATTTAGAATTAAAAAGCACCCTTCCTTCATTTGAAAAGCAATAATAAAGCACTGTTAAAGCACTAATCTTATCAATTGAGAACATAATTAGAAAGACACCTAAAGGTTCTAACATGTAGGACTTGAAGGAAATTCAAATAATTAAGAATTCAAAAGCACCCTTCCTTCACTAGAAAAGCAATAATAAAGCACTGTTAAAGCACTAAGCTTATCAATTGAGAACATAATTAGAAATTACAGCCATCTACAAGTTCAAAACAGCCTTATAGCTCAACTAGAAGGGGGGGAATCGTAGAACTTCAGCTCCATGGACAATTACAATTTCGTGACGTTACATGTATGACCCTGTTGTAAAAGGTTTGATGTACAAATACCTTGTACATGTAACCTAGGGCCTCATGGTAGTACAAGTTGCTATTCCTTCTAACATGGTAACGAGAGCCAATTAAGGCCTCGGCCTCTTAGATCATTTTTTTAGCCGCTCTCACGATCGATCTCTTCTGTGACCCCATCTACTACCACCAACAGACCGTCGCCTCCTCTGCCTTGCACATTTCTGGAGGACTCGCTTAGCATTCCTAGCTCTTGCTGATGCATGACACATACCCGTCGCTAGGATCACCACTCATCCTTGACTCTACTGCTGCTGCCGCCATCTTTTGCTTAGATCAGCCAACCATGGCGATTCAAATTCGTAGGAAGGGATTCTTAATACGAACCCTGCCCTAATACGACTGCTAAACATACAAGTGACATATTCAACTTGGTCTAGGATTACTCCGGACGTATAGCTGGACTCAGGATGGGTGCACCTTAGCTGAACTCAATTCGGCTTGCACTGGAGGAAAATCGGGCGGTGTCGTAATAGTTTCCCCTGAACGAATCCACCGCATCATTGATGATGCAGGAGGATGTAGTATACAACTCAGTCATATAAATATATAGTATGTTCCAGATAAGAGGAGATTGGATCCATTGATCATTTAAAGGACCAAAATTGTTACAAGCCAGAAGCAAACAAACATCAGGCTTTTCTAGGGTGTCCACAAGCATGTACTGCAGGAGTCAAGGTTCCAGTTTTAGCACAAGAACTTTCAAAATTATTTAGAGTACCAGGATGAGGATATAGGCATGCAAGTACCAGAGATGACAGAGACTAGTTGTTAAGGGTGATCACGGTTTCCAAGTAATTGTTGCTCCATACAAGTATAATGTAAAAAAAAACTGTATGCAGGAGCTCATACCTTCCTACTTGGCCCTTTTAATACCAAAAAGGACTCGTTCAGGCTATCAATAGTCTCTGCTGCGATTAATAACTGATCTCTCTTGACAGTTCTGGACGTACGTTTAAAGCTAACAACAACACTATATCCCAAGGCCAACAATCCTCCAAGAGTTGTCCGTCCAACCTGAGACACATTCAAAAATTGGCAAACACATAAGAGAGTCAAATCCAGTTGTAATTCCTGTAACTCTAGTACATACTAAGCATTAGAGATAGCCAAAAGGAGGGGTATGCCAAGCAAAAATTGGTGTGAAGTTATCTCGAAATGATACACTGACATGTATCTAAGAACAATTTTTGAATGCTGGAACGGCATCTATTCAGGAACAGACGGAGTATTCCTAACTATTGGGTTATTTTTAATTTTGTCCAAATAAATGAAGTTGAAGGCTTGAAGCTAGAGCTTCCAGTTATATATCTGGTAATGTGTTCTAAAGAAAAAATTGTTCTATTCCATTTGCCTGTTACTAGAAAATCTTGCAAGATAATACTGAAAACAAATTATTTAATCCTACATATTTCATATACACTGGAAAAATCTGAAGTTCTGAGGTAAGACATCCATCAGAAACAAATGGAACCAAAGTGGCACATAATTCAATTGATTTATGCCAGACATTCTTACAAATCAATAGCCATGTCAACTTTGATTTTGTTTATGCACAACAGCATAACAGTTCACAAAAACATTTATGGTATAAACCAGCAACAAATAATACCCACTTTAACACATATCATTTCTCTGTTGTATTTGTTATTTATAATGGATAAAATCAATGAAGAACAAATATCCTTCTCTTTTTCTTCCGCTTTCATCAGTGATGGAAGCCATGCAGAAGAAACTGCAAGTGAATATGCAATAATGCAATAGCCAAAACACCTCTAGTTGCGTCTGGCCTCTTCCAAACATTGGTAAACAGCCAAACACATAGTATTTGATCTTAGGCCATCTCCGGTGAATTGGTCAACATACAAAATGGGACCTACTTTGAATCAGCCTGTTTTGCACAATGTTTCAGATCGGATCGAAGGGGGGGGAAAATCCTACGTCCACAATCCTTCGTGCGCCTCTCCCTCATACGCCCTCTATCTCTCACACACAGTGTGGATGGTCTCACTAAGTCAACGCCAATTTTCTTCCTGGTAGTTGGGGCTAATTTGAATATTCAATGAAGATATCATGTTGTTATTATACGATTTAACAATTTCAGAAGTTTAGGATGATAAGATCATTACCTCAAACTCAGCTTTTGGACGGATAATAAAGAACTTGTCAACAATCCTCTGGTCCCCGAGAGACAGGTAGTATCTTATACCACATTGCGTAACTTTAATCCAATCATCAATTTTAATTTCTTCAGAAGCAAAAGGTGGCCTAAGGTACATCTCAATAAAGCTGAAATAGTTTAAGCAAACAATTGTCACAAACTGAAATGTTGAATAGGCATAAGCATGATAAATCTACCAGAGAACTTGATATCAACAGAATAACTCTGGATGAATGTAAATATGAATTCAGAAAGGAAGGAAGAAAGGATACGCACTTCTCAGTTTCTGATTTACTTTTATCAAAAGAATAGAATTTCTGGCCATCTGGTAACTACAAAGACAATAGGCAAAGTTAAAGAATCAAAATACAAGAAAACAGTAGGCATAACAACAATTAAGGCCCCGCTTGGATTCGGTGTAAGTTTATACACCCAGATTTAATTTACAGGTGTAAATTACAGGCCACAGTGCGTTTTCTGTCTGGAATAAAAACGACGGCCGGAGGTCTGTATCAATTACGGAGGTATTTGGGAAGCAACCGACAATCCAAGCGGGGCCTAAGCAACAGTAACTGCACATTCTGATTGTAGGTTCCGTGTCAATATGTACACCTCCATTTCCTTTTCTTGTAATTTTGGACCAATGACAGTCTCCACACACATCCTTGATTATTACTAGTTCTAATAATATGAAACTACTACTTCTGATGACAAATATAATATTACCATTTTCATGTGACAAATCAAGATGGTTATATTGGTGGTCAAAGTTTTGAAAGGTTTATTTATTCCATGCAGTTTAGGACATCAGGTAAGAGTACGATGAAGTAGTATGGTTGCAATTAATGCTGACTGGATGAAAATATATGGTTGTATCCATCATCGGACAATATATCAATGTTTGACCAATCAGGCAATGAGCATTTTAATTAAATAATACTATCCTACATCAAAATGCAAATAAATGACAATTCGAAAACTGATACGGTCTCCAAAGTACAAATTTAACCAGCAATTTCCACTAAAATATATCTATAGAACCCAATAAATTTACTATTACATGCATTTTTTAAGGCTTATACTCACAATTTCATACATCTGATCGGAACATTCATAAAGACATTAATGGCCAAAGTTAAAGTGCTTTGACTGCATGCAGTCTAGACTGCATAAAAACCTAGCGATAAGCAACTAAAGTCCTAGCAATGATGTTATACACCTCAATCTACTATTCCACAGAGAAGTAGATTTGCACCGTCACATAGTAGTCATTTGAAACTGAAGAGGAACGGAATATTGTCAATGTAAACAAAGATGACAAGCTATGCTGGTGGGCCGTTAAGGTAAACAGCGCAACACCATGTTTCAATTTCGGTGCTCTGACACCCACTAGCAAAGAACAGGCTTTGCTCAACAGCTTGGGGTTTTCAGCCTAAGACCTTCCAATCAAAGGTAGTTTACATAACTATAGCGTAAACAAAAGCTGCTGCATTATATTACAAAAAACTGCATACACAAAATGTTATTAATCAACTGTAAACCATTGCTGACCTCATTTTTGCATTTCAGTTTGTAGTACGGCTCACGGAATGAGCAGACAAAGCTATTATCAATTCTAATCTGCACCAGCAACTCAAATAGGTTATGTCCAGACTGAATGTATAAATGGTAGCTACAAACTAAAGGAAAAACAGAGAATTACAGAAATTATATTTATACTTGAGCATGATGCAGGTCTGGCTCAATGTGCTTTCTGAACAGCGGAAATATGCTATCAATCAGATAGTCCAATGAACAAGAATCTCCAATATCATGCTGAACTTTAGAAAGCAGGCTAAAATGAACACCACCAACCTGAAATTGTGTAAAAGATTAAACATTAACTTGGGCCATTGCTATTGTCATGTAACAAAAAGATTTCAAACCAATGTTTTACCACAGCAACACGAATATCGAGCAGTGACCTTAGTGTTGAATGCAGAGCATAAGCACCATCAACAATCACCTACAAGGATAACTTGTATCATATAGCAAGATTATCTGATCCTAAGGTTGTCAATAATGTCTAGCATGTAGTCTGAGATATCACACCACTCCAGATGATGAAATCTTCAGTTGTCTCCATCCTGTACGTTTCTTCTCTTGAAAATCAACCAGTGGCATCAACGTATCTTTGCCCTTCACTAGTTCCTGCTCAGCAAACATGATTGTAAGGATACTTGTCATACACCTAAATAAGCAGAAAATTGTCAATATAGCAAGCAAGCAAGAATATTAAACATTACCTAACAGTGGTTACAAACGGAATATTGATTTGATAAGAACATCAAGTGTAGATAAAAAGAGCAAATTACTTTTGGAAACATGGACAAAGCAGAAATTCCAATTTGTGTATTCCAGCTGGTTAAGCATGGCCCAACAAGACCAAATCAATCGGCTGCTAGATGCTCAATTAAAAAGTAATGGTACACCAGAGAGATTGGTCTTTTAAGATCAGAATTGCAAACTCATTCACAAAGGCATGTTTTGAAATTTCACCCGATGAAATGAAATTTGGTTTATTATATATTTGCAAATAAGCGGATCAGAACCAATGCAAATTTGGATTGTTGGGTCCCCGGATTATTTGAGCTATATTCTGATCATGCAAATGAGTGCTCCACAAAGATCATGCACTACATTTTGTATGTAAAACACCACAAAATGAAAAGTATAGAAGAAAAACAAGATCACGCAGCCCATACACAAATGCATAAGAACAAGACCAAGCCCAGTCAATACCAAGAGCATGCTCAACAGGTGAGATATGCTTTGTGCCAGTGGCCATGTTGATCAAGTTACATAATCAAGTAGGAACATATGCACGGAACTTAAGGATGGTAGGTAGCTCATGTATACATGTCTTCGTGCCATAAGCTAATATCTTTTACTAGTTCATTTCACAATATCTGTCAAATCGCATACCTAGGGGGCACAACATTGAAATAATAATTGATGCAGGTGATCATGCTTGCTCTCATGAGATAGATTATTAACATATTTATCTGATAAAAGCAAGCATTATCCAGTTCCATCAAATATATTTTTTCTGCCTCTATTAATATTCTGGTAGCATTTTGGTCACTGCTGACATGATTCTGATCCCTTCCGAGAGACAATCAAGAGTCAGAAAGAAGCACTCCGAACCATTTGCCGGAAAACAGTCCTAAGACAGATTTTGGTTCTTTTCTAACATGTGCTTACTTCCAGAGCCAAGACAATAAATACATAAACAATCAAACATTCTAATAACCCCTGCTGGTATGAGTATAAATATTCTGCAGCATCCAGATGTATGAGGGTTGCGGTGGAAAGCAATAGTGCAACAAAGATACAAATTAAAGCATAAACCCTTTTCCCATGTTAGCTACCCCCATATATTCTGCTTGCCAAATTTATATGGCAACTTCTCTAATTCAACTACATACATAGTATAAAACCACTAGGCATGATCATATCTTCCGTCGACTTCTCGGGCATGTGCATCCTAAGTCATACAGTTAGGTCGGACATGTGAATCATAAGTCATACAGTTAGGCTTGGACCTTACTCCTGAGGTGGCTAAAAGATCATTAGCATGGGACGGTTACTATTTCAAATAATAATCACAATACGGAAGTTGGTGGTTCGGCCAAATTTCACGGAGCATATGCATCTTTGGACTCTGTTCTATTATTTGCTTGCATAGAGGACTATAACAGAAAGTATCACTAACACTAGAAACTGGGCACTCCTCTTTCTGGAAACAACTCCGCTTTACCCGTATGCAGCCACCCATGAAGGCATAAATTGTACTAGTGCTGGTATTCTCCTTCCAACAGCAACAACCAGTACACGCGCCTTCAGAATACGATCGAGCAGGGAATCCACGCCCACCATTCTGGCTGCACTCTGACCCGTCATTAAAGCAAACAAGCTGCACGCATCCAATCCCATCCGCATGTTGAACGGCTCCGAGAGAAGCGGACACGGACCTGGAGGTTGCACGCGAGGGCGTCGAAGTCGATGGAGTCGATGTCGCTCCCCTCGTCAGCCCCTGCCCCCGTGCGGTAGTTCTCCATGGACACAATCACGACGCACCCCAGCACCGATGCCACCTTCTCCGCCAAGCTGCGCAGCACGGCACCACCAGCCCCAAATGAACAACCAATCAGCTCCTTACCAAACGAAATAGATAGTATCGAACAGCCATCGCGACACGGTCGCAGGGATGGGGGAGAATATGGTTATAATCTACCTGGTCTTGCCGGAGCCGGTAGGCCCGCCGATGCCGACGGTGACGACAAGGCCATCCTTGCGCTCCCGCAGCTCCTGGATCGCCTTCACGAGGAGGTAGTAGCCGCGGTCGAATGACTGCATCAAACGCAGCGGGTGGGATTAAGGGGGGAGTAATGGAGGAGAACAGAGAGGGGGGCGAAGGGGGAGAGGGTTTACCACATGGAGGGGGAGGGACTGGAGGATGGAAGAAGAGGAGGAGGAGGCGGCGGCGGCGGCAGAGGCGGATGTGGGGGAGGGAGGGGACGACGGATGGTGGAGCAGGAAGTCGCGGCCGCCGGCCTCGAGGCAGCGCTGCAGGAGGTCTGCATCCATGGCGACGAGGTGGAGTGCGGACGAAGGAAAGAAGGGGGAGAAAAATGCTTCTCCCTCCTTGAGTTCTTTTTTCAGAGGAGCTCGAGTTTTTTGTTTTCTTTTTTATTTTTGTTGAGAGAGAGAGAGGGAGAAAGGGTGTTGGAGCTTCTTTTAAAAGAAAAACAGTCATCTGCCCAGTAAAAGGCACCAAAAGTAGGGCCTGTTCGGAGCCCCTCCGCTCCGCGAGGCCGCTCCCAGAGTCGACGGAGTTCTAGTTAAAAAGTGCGGAGCCAGCGAAACGGTACTCCAGAGATTCTTAATTTCCACGGAGCCGGTGGACTCCCGAACAGCGCCGTAGTTGGAGTAAATTTTACAACACCCAAAACTTTTTATATGACATCAAAAACTTCCAACTCTAATAGATGCCCTAAAATAGTGCATTAGTGCTCCAATAGATGGCTAAAATAAAACCCAAATTCACAATCGTGCAGTTGCACGATTCGGCGTTCGCGAGCGCACGCGTCTCAGCCGTCCATCACACGCGATTGCAACGGAGCGATCTGCAGCGTCCAGACACAAGTGGCGGTAGGAGAGAGGTCGGATACGCGGTGTAGTGGTGGGCCCCGCGTCCTAAATTCCTAGGTGAAACTGCCCGCACGCCCCACTCGCCTCCTCCATACTCGAACTCCTTCCTCTTCCATTTTCGATTTGAAACTGTCCTCCCATTCTTTGCTCCTCTCCACGACGACGACCTGCGCAGGGCTGCGATCGTTGGTTCGGCGAGGATTCGTCGGCGCTGGAGGCCGTCCGTGGGTGCGGCGCGGCGGCGGGTACTGGCGGAGGTAATCCTGGCATCTCCTCGTGCTGGTCCGTCCCTGTTCCTTTTTGGCATAGGGTTTAGGTGATGTGCCGGTGCGATAGGGTTGTCTCCATCACGCGCAAGGAGGAGCGAGCATGGGGCTTGTCCATGGCATCCGCGGGGCATGGCGTTGCCATGGCAATCGTGTCGCCTGGGGTTGGGGTCGGGGGGTTGAGGTTGGCAGTTGAGATTGGGTGTGCGGCGGGGGTTGGGGTTCGGAGATGGGTAGAGGTGTGGTTTACGGCAATTTGTCTTGACGAAATCCCTGGCGGTGTGGGTGTCGTGGAGTTGCTTGTATGTCCAGGGGCAGTTATGTATGTATGTGACAATAGTTGCTCAATTCGGGGGGTGGGGATATGGCAGGGGCTGGGGTTCATGAGGAGGGTAGAGGTGAGGTTTCGTTTCGGTGTCGTGGAGTTGCTTGGATCTACATGGGTAGCTGTATAGGTATATGACAGTAGTTGCTCAAATTTTTCTCACGCATCTGCAAGGAAATAGAACAAATAGTTGCCCATGTAGACGGCATCACCCAGATGAAGGGGGTAATGAGACCTCTTCTTTTCTCTGGGAGTTGTAATTAAATAAAGCAATATTGCTTTTTTTTCTACATCCAGTAGCACTTTTTGGAAGACGTTTTTGTGCCAACGCCACCATGTAACCGCCTATGTGTTTTTTTATGATTTTCTGACAGCATACTCTTTTTTCTTTAAGTTTCTTGATGAAAGAGTTACTTATTATTTGTTTTTGTTCTTATAAGTTGCTACAAAACACTCTGTAGTTGCCTAGATTCAGCACCAAGTGTTGGGAATCGTTGCATGGAAAACAAAAAAATCTACGCACACGCAATGATCTATCCATGAAGATGCATAGCAACGAGGGGGGAGAGTGTGTCTATGTACCGTCGTAGACCGTAAGTGGAAGCGTTTCACAACGCGGTTGATGTAGTCAAACTTCTTCGTGCTTCAATCGATCAAGCACCGAACGCACGACACTTCCGCATTCTGCACACGTTCAGCTCGGTGACGTTTCTCGCCTTCTTGATCCAGCAAGACGTCGAGGTAGTAGATGAGTTCCGTCAGCACGACGGCATGATGACGGTGGTGGTGAAGTGATCTTCGCAGGGCTTTGCCTAAGCACTATGAAAATATGACCAGGGGTGTAAACGGTGGAGGGGGGCACCGCACACGGCTAAAAATTGATCCGGGGTGTGCTAGGCGCCCCCTCCTCATATATATAGGTGGGAGGGAGAGGGAAGAGGCCAAGGGGAGCCCCAAGTAGGTCCAAATCCTACTTGGGCTCCTGCCCTTGGCCGCGCCCTCCTGCCATGTTTGTCGGAGGGGGGAGGAAAGAAGGGGGAGGGAAGGAAGGGGAATCCTATTCCTCTCTTTCCTTTCCCTTCCCCTCTTTCCTACTCCTCTTAGGGCAGCTCATATGGGGCGCACCAGCCCCTTGTGGCTGGTGTGTTTCCCCTCTTGGCCCATAAGACCCATATCTTTTGTCGGGGGTGCCCGGAACCCCTTCTGATGACCCGATAAGTATCCGGTACCCCCCAAAACACTTCCGGTGTCTGAATAATATAGTCCTATATATCAATCTTTACCTATCGACCATTTCGAGACTCCTCATCATGTCTGTGATCCCATCGGAGACTCCGAACAACATTAGGTCACCAAATCACATAACTCATATAATACTATATCGTCATCGAACGTTAAGCATGCAGACCCTTAGGGTTCAAGAATTATGTAGACGTGACCGAGACACCTCTCCAGTCAATAAACAATAGCAAAACATGGATGCCCATATTGGCTCCTACATATTCTATGAAGATCTTTATCGGTCAAACCGTTATGACGACATACATAATTCCCTTTGTCCATTGGTATGTTACTTGCTCGAGATTCGATCGTCGATATCTTCATACCTAGTTCAATTTTATTATCGGCAAGTCTCTTTACTCGTTCCATAATAAATCACCTCATGACCAAATCCTTAGTCGTTTGCTTTCAAGATTATGATGTGTATCACCGAGAGGGCCCAGAGATACCTCTTCGAAACTCGGAGTGACAAATCCTAATCTCGATCTATGCCAACTC
Source organism: Triticum aestivum (assembly GCF_018294505.1). NCBI lineage: Eukaryota > Viridiplantae > Streptophyta > Magnoliopsida > Poales > Poaceae > Triticum > Triticum aestivum. The sequence continues at coordinate 438,615,796 of NC_057797.1, read as the reverse complement.
AACAAACACCTTCAGAGATACCTGTAGAGCATCTTTATAATCACCCAGTTATGTTGTGACATTTGATAGCACACAAGGCATTCCTCCGTTATCTGGGAGTTGCATAATCTCATAGTCGAAGGAATATATATTTGACATGAAGAAAGCAATAGCAATAAAACTGAACGATCAATATGCTAAGCTAACGGATGGGTCTTGTCCATCACATCATTCTCCTAATGATGTGATCCTGTTATCAAATGACAACTCATGTACATGGTTAGGGAACCTTAACCATCTTTGATCAATGAGCTAGTCTAGTAGAGGCTCATTAGGGACACGGTGTTTGTTTATGTATTCACACATGTATTAAGGTTTCCGATCAATACAATTCTAGCATGAATAATAAACCTTTATCATGAATAAATATAAAATAACAACTTTATTATTGCTCTAGAGCATATTTCCTTCAGTCTTCCACTTGTAGTAGAGTCAATAATCTAGTTCACATCACCATGTGATTTAACACCCATAGTTCACATCGCCATGTGACCAACACCCAAAGACTTTACTAGAGTCAACAATCTAGTTCACATCGCCATGTGATTAACACCCAAAGAGTACTAAGGTGTGATCATGTTTTGCTTGTGAGAGAGGTTTAGTCAACAGGTCTGTCACATTCAGATGCGTATGTATTTTGGAAATTTCCATGTCTACAATGCTCTGCATGGAGCTACTCTACCTAATTGCTCCCACTTTCAATGTGTATCTAGATCGAGACTCAGAGTTATCCGAATCGGTGTCAAAGCTTGCATCGACGTAACTCTTTAAGATGAACTCTTTATCACCTCCATAATCGAGAAACATTTCCTTAGTCATCTTTAGGTACCTGAGGATAATTTTGACCGGCGTCGAGTGACCTAATCCTAGATCACTATTATACCCCCTTGCCGAAACCATGGCAAGGCACACAATAGGTCTGGTACACAGCATGGCATACTTTATAGAACCTATGACTGAGGCATAGGGAATGACTTTCATTCTCTCTATATATTCTGCCGTGGTTGGGTTTTGAGTCTTACTCAACTTCACACCTTGTAACATAGGCAAGAACCCTTTCTTTGACTGATCCATTTTGAACTTCTTTAAAACTTTATCAAGGTATGTGCTTTGTGAAAGTCCTATCAAGTGTCTTGATCTATCTCTATAGATCTTGATGCCCGATATATAAGCAGCTTTACCGAGGTCTTTCATTGAAAAATTCGTATTCAAGTACCCTTTTATGCTATCCAGAAATTTTATATCATTTCCGATCAACGATATGTCATCCACATATAATATCATAAATGCTACAGAGCTCCCACTCACTTTCTTGTAAATACAGGTTTCACCGTAAGTCTGTATAAAACCATATGCTTTGATTCACCTCATCAAAGCGTATATTCCAATTTGAGATGCTTGCACCAGTCCATAGATGGATCGCTGGAGCTTGCACACTTTGTTAGCACCTTTAGCATCGACAAAACCTTCTAGTTGCGTCATATACAACTCTTCTTTAAGAAATACATTAAGGAATGTAGTTTTGACGTCCATTTGCCAAATTTCATAATTATAAAATGCGGCAATTGCTAACATGATTTGGACTGACTTAAGCATCGCTACGGGTGAGAAGGTCTCATCATAGTCAACCCCTTGAACTTGTCAGAAACCTTTCGCGACAAGTCTAGCTTTGTAGATGGTGACATTACCATTAGCGTTTGTCTTCTTCTTGAAGATCCATTTATTCTCAATGGCTCGTCGATCATCGGGAAAGTCCACCAAAGTCCACACTTTGGTCTCATGCATGGATCCTATCTCAGATTTCATGGCCTCAAGCCATTTATCGGAATCTGGGCTCATCATAGCTTCTCCATAGTTTGTAGGTTCGTCATGGTCTAATAACATGACTTCTAGGACAGGATTACCGTACCACTCTGGTGCGAAACATGCTCTGTTCGACCTATGAGGTCCAGTAGTAACTTGATCCGAAGTTTCATGATCATCATCATTAACTTCCTCTCTAGTTGGTGTAGGTATCACGGGAACGGATTTCTCTGATGTGCTACTTTCCAAATTGAGAGAAGGTACAATTATCTCATCTAGTTCTACTTTCCTCCCACTCACTTCTTTCAAGAGAAACTCCTTCTCTAGAAATGTTCCATTCTTGGCAACAAAGATCTTGCCTTAGGATCTGTGGTAGAAGGTGTACCCAATTGTTTCCTTAGGGTATCCTATGAAGATGCACTTCTCCGATTTGGTTTCGAGCTTATCAGGCTGAAGCCTTTTCACATAAGTGTCGCAACCCCAAAATTTAAGAAACGACTGCTTAGGTTTCTTGCCAAACCATAGTTCATACGGTGTCGTCTCAACGGATTTAGATGGTGCCCTATTTAACGTGAATGCAACTGTCTCTAATGCATAACCCCAAAACGATAGTGGTAAATTGATAAGAGACATCATAGAACACACCATGTCCAATAAAGTACGGTTCCGACGTTCGGACACCGCATTATGTTGTGTTGTTCCAGATGGCATGAGTTGTGAAATAATTCCACATTGTTCTAAATGAATGCCAAACTCGTAACTCAAATATTCGCCTCCGTGATCAGATCGTAGAAACTTTATTTTCTTGTTACGATGGTTCTTCACTTCACTCTAGAATTCTTTGAACTTTTCAAATGTTTCAGACTTGTGTTCCATTAAGTAGATATACCCATACCTACTCAAATCATCTATGAAGGGCAGAAGATAACGATACCCGCCGCGTGCTTCAACACTCATCAGACCGCATACATCGGTATGTATTATTTCCAATAAGTCATTAGGTCGCTCCATTGTTCCAAAGAACAGAGTTTTAGTCATCTTGCCCATGAGGCATGGCTCGCGAATATCAAATGATTCATAATCAAGTGATTCCGAAAGTCCATCTGCATGGAGTTTCTTCATGCGCTTTACACCAATATGACCTAAACGGCAGTGCCACAAATATATTGCACTATCATTATCAACTTTGCATCTTTTGGCATCAATATTATGAATATGTGTATCACTACGACCGAGATTCAATAAACCATTTACATTGGGTGTATGACCATAGAAGGTTTTATTCATGTAAACAGAACAACAATTATTCTCTGACTTAAATGAATAACCGTATTGCAATAAACATGATCAAATCATATTCATGCTCAATGCAAACACCAAATAACATTTATTTAGGTTCAACAGTAATCCCGAAGATAGAAGGAGTGTGCGATGGTGATCGTATCAACCTTGGAATCATTTCCAACACACATCGTCACCTCGCCCTTAACTAGTCTTTATTTATTCTGCAACTCCTATTCCGAGTTACTAATCTTAGCAACTGAACCGGTATCAAATACCCAGGGGCTAGTACGAATACTAGCATGGTACACATCAATAACATGTATATCAAATATACCTTTATTCGCATTGCCATCTGATGTCGCTTGAAGCTACGTCGGTATTTCCCCAAAGAGAAAGGGATCATGCAACACAATAGCGGTAGGTATTTCCCTCAGATATGAAACCAAGGTTATCGAACTAGTAGGAGAACCAAACAACACAACTTAAACAACACCTATACACAAATAACAAATACTCGCAACCCGAAGTGTAAAAGGGGTGTCAATCCCTTTCGGGTAACGGTGCCAGAAATTGACAAACGGACGTGAGAGAGTTATAAATATTGATAGATCGAATGCCAAATAAAATAAATTATGATATGTCTCCAATGTATCTATAATTTCTGATTGTTCCATGCTATTATATTATCTGTTTTGGATGTTTAATGGGCTTTAATATGCTCTTTTATATTATTTTTGGGACTAACCTATTAACCGGAGGCCCAGTGCCAGTTTCTATTTTTCCCTATTTTAGAGTTTCGCAGAAAAGGAATACCAAACGGAATCCAAACGGAATGAAACCTTCGCGATGATCTTTCTTGGACCGAAAGCAAACCAGAAGACATGGAGTTGAAGTCTGGAACGCCACGAGACGGCCACGTGGTAGGAGGGCGTGCCCAGGGGGGTAGGCGCGCCCCCACCCTCATGGTGTAACGCCCTCGATGCGGCTATAGCTCCCACGTGTCGAGGCACGACTTAGAGACATAACCGCATTGAAAGCAATGTCGCAAGTTAGGCAATCTTCACAACATCCCATATAATATAGATAATAAAAGGGGAGATACATAGTTGGCTTACACTCGCCACGTCATTCAAAGTACATAAATAACATTACAACATTCAAACACTCATGGCCCGACTACGGCACCAAAATAAAAGAACAACCCAACATGCGACACGGTCCCGATCACCCCAACTGGGCACCACTACTGATCATCAGGGAAAGACACGTAGTATCGGTGTGAGTCCTCGTCGAACTCCCACTTGAGCTCAAGCGCGTCATCTGGAGCGGAATCATCAGGCCCTGCATCTGGTTTGGAAGTAATCTGTGAGCCACAGGGACTCAGCAATCTCGCACCCTCGCGATCAAGACTATTTAAGCTTAATAGGTAAGGCAAGGCAAATATGTGGAGCTGCAGCAAGCGACTAGCATATATGGTGGCTATCATGTTCGCAAAAGAGAGCGAGAAGAGGAGGCAAAGCGCGAGCGAGTAACTAGAGGACATCCTGCGACAAGCATTACTCCAACACCGTGTTCACTTCCCGGACTCCGTCGAGAAGAGACCATCACGGTAACTCACACTGTTGATTCATTTTAATTAAGTTAAGGTTCAAGTTATCTACAACCATACATTAACAAATTCCCATCTGCCCATAACCGCGGGCACGGCTTTCGAAAGTTCAAATCCCTGCAGGGGAGTCCCAACTTAGCCCATGACAAGCTCTCACGGTCAACGAAGGAATAGACCTCCTCCAGAGACGTTCCGATCAGACTCGGCATCCCGGTTCTTCAAGACACTTCGACCAGTTAAAACAAATCCAGCAACATCGCCCGAAGGTGCTGACAAATCCCGATAGGAGCTGCACAAATCTCGTTCTCAGGGCACAATCGGATAAGCAATCCGTACAACTAAAACCAGCCCTCGAGTTTCCGCGAGGTGGCGCTGCAAGGGGCTCTAGGTTGGACCAACACTCAGAGGAGCACTGGCCCGGGGGGGTTTAAAATAAGATGACCCTCGGGCTCCGGAAACCCAAGGGAAAAAGAGGCTAGGTGGCAAATGGTAAAACCAAGGTTGGGCATTGCTGGAAAAGCTTTAATCAAGGCGAACTATCAAGGGGTTCCCATTATAACCCAACCGCGTAAGGAACGCAAAATCCGGGAACATAACACCGATATGACGGAAACTAGGGCGGCAAGAGTGGAACAAAACACTAGGCGAGAGGCCGAGCCTTCCACCCTTTACCAAGTATATAGATGCATTACGATAACATGGCAATATAATGATATCCCAACAAGTAAATAATGTTCCAATAAGGAACGGTCTCCAATCTTCACCTGCAACTAGCAACGCTATAAGAGGGGCTGAGCAAAGCGAGAACATAGCCAATCAACGGTTTGCTAGGACATGGTGGGTTAGAGGCTTAACATGGCAATTTGGGAGGCATGATAAGCAAGTGGTAGGTATCGTAGCATAGGCATAGCAAAAGAGCGAGCATCTAGCATAGCAAAGATAGTAGTGATTTCGAGGGTATGATCATCTTGCCTGCAAAGTTGTCAGAGTTGACTGGATCCTCGAAAGCAAACTCAACGGGCTCCTCGTTAGCGAACTCGTCTCCCGTCTCTACCCAAACAAGACAAACAAGCAACAAGGACACAATCAACCACGTGCAAACTCAAACAACATGATGCAAGGATGGTATGCTATGCGGGATGCAATATGTGATGCATATGCAAGATTTGACAAGGGATGAATGAACCTGGCCTCAACTTGGAAATCCAAGTGTGCCACTGGAAAGATGAGATGAAATCGCTTGAAAACGATATAAAGATCACCGGAATCAGAGTTACGGTTTGGAAATGGCAAGCAATTCAAATATGGCCACGTTCTGCGATTTACAACAAGTAGCCATCTAAATGCAACAAGATGAACATGCTACAGCATCCAATCATGGCAACAAAATACATGGCAAGGATCCATTCATAATGCTTAACAAAAGACTAGCACTGAGCTACGGCCAATTCATCCATTAACAGGTTCAAACAAGCATGGCAAAAATGCATTTGGCAAACATATCTCAGACTTGGTGAAATTAACACTACTCTGGAATTTCAGATCAGATAGCACTCTTTGGAGCATGAAAACAATATGCTACAGGACCTGAACATGGCAAAGTAAAGCATGGCATGGAGCTACTCAAAGATCTTAACAAAAGTCCCTTAGTGACCTTGAGCCAAAAGGGATTAGAAAATACATTTGCAAGCATGTGGACATGGCAAAAACATAATCAGATCACAGACTTAGTGAAAACTGGAGCATGCTGAAACATATATTAAGTAGGCATGTTTATGAGCTCGATGCACTCACTACAGAGCATGTCATGACAATCTAAGCATACACCCATCAAGAATACATATTATGCAAGCTAGACATGGCAAGAACTATAACATAGCATGCACGGATCAACTACAACATCCTCGGCAAAATCGCTAATAAGTAGACAATTTGCCCAGATTCATGAAATAGCAAAAGTAGAGCTCGATTGACTCAAGCTAGTGTGCTCCATAATTGCAAACAAAGACACGGATGGATAGAGCACTACAAGATTAACAAAACATCCTTACTGATCATCCTCAAAAGAGGCACGGATCACTAGGAAACAACATGAACATATGGCATAATGAGATAAACAGTCCAAGGACTTGGTGGAAATGCTAAGTCCCTGAAATCAGCATTAACGAATGCTCCACTTTGCAAGCTTGTGCTAGTCACCACACACATCACAAAAATACATGGGTTGCACCTATGGAAAGATGGCAAAACATATAACAAAACTCATGAAGAACTCAGGGGCATATCATGCACACAATAATCATGGCAAAAATGACAAATATCTAATTGGAGCAGCAGATCTGACACTTATCTCAAATAGCATTCTTCTAACAGCATTTCAGGCATCAAGATGAACTCAAATGAAAATGATGCAATCAGATGAAATGATGTGCTCTCCGAGGCGAACATTTTGATATGCTATATGCCCAAAACGGAGCCACAGATGCAAAGTTACGACATGTGGAAAAATGCTAAAAATTATGGGAGTTAGGAGAGAAGTCAACCCTCAGATCTAGGGTTTACTGTAGCAGCCGGGTGCACGCGAACCGAGGCGGCGAATCTCACTGGAATTGCTGCCGGAGAGGAGGGAGGTGACCAGATCCGGAGCGGGGCTCGCCGGAGGGGGCCTCGGGACCGCGGGGAGGCGCCGGCGACGAGGTCGGCGGCGGCCGGGCGCGCGGTGGCCGGCGAGGTGGCGGAGGTGGAGAGGAGCCGCCGCGGTGGAGCTCCCCGGCGGCGAGGCCGAGCGGCGAAGGCACGGTGGCGGCGGTGTTCCAGGCGGCGGGGCGAGGGAGAGGAAGCCCCGGGCGGCGGCGGCGGATCCCGGGCCGCGGGGGCCGGCCACGGGCCGAGCGGGCCCGCGCGGAGTCGGCGACGATGTGGGGTGCCCGCCACGTGGCGCGCCCCAGTTGGCGGCGGCGGTTTGTCCGAAGGGGGTCGGACGTGTCCGACGGCGACAGAGGATGGATCTAGGGTTAGGGAGAGAGTGGAACCGCGAATTTTGAGAGGGTGGTCTATATATAGAGGTAGAGGGAGCTAGGAGAGTCCAAATGAGGTGCGGTTTTCGGCCACGCGATCGTGATCGAACGCTCTAGATAATGGAGAGGGTTTTGGTGGGTTTTGGGCCAACTTGGAGGGGTGTTGGGCTGCAACACACACGAGGCCTTTTCGGTCCCTCGGTTAACCATTGGAGCATCAAACGAAGTCCAAATGGTACGAAACTTGACAGGCGGTCTACCGGTAGTAAACCAAGGCCGCTTGGCAAGTCTCGGCAATCCGGAAATGTTCAATCCCCACACACGAAAGAAAGGTAGAAATAACCACCGGAGGAGAACGAAGCGCCGGAATGCAAAACGGACAACGGGGAAAATGCTCGAATGCATGAGACGAACACGTATGCAAATGCAATGCACATGATGACATGATATGAGATGCATGAAAATGATAACAACACATGGAGGCAAATACCCAAACCCGAGAAAATAAAATAACTTAACGCCGAAAACGGCAAGAGTTGGATTACATATTAGGTAAATCATATCCGGGGTGTTACAAATGGGCCCCTCGTAGCTCCACAGACATACTTCTTCCGCCTATATATACTCTTATACCCTAGATCGATCGCAGAGAGCCACAAAACCACTTTTCCACCACCGCAACCTTCTATACCCGTGAGATCCCATCTTGGGGCCTTTTCCGGTGATCTGCCGGAGGGGAATCAATCATGGAGGGCTTCTACATCAACACCATAGCCTCTCCGATGAAGTGTGAGTAGTTTACCACCGACCTTCGAGTCCATAGTTATTAGCTAGATGGATTCTTCTCTCTTTGATTCTCAATATAAAGTTCTCCTTGATGTTCTTGGAGATCTATTCGATGTAATACTCTTTTGCGGTGTGTTTGCCGAGATTCGCTGAATTGTGGGTTTATGAAAAAGATTATCTATGAATATTATTTGGTTCTTCTCCGAATTCTTATATGCATGATTTGATATCTTTGCAAGTCTCTTCGAATTATCGGTTTAGTTTGGCCTACTAGATTGATCTTTCTTGCAATGGGAGAAGTGCTTAGCTTTGGGTTCAATCTTGCGGTGTCCTTTCCTAGTGACAGTAGGGGCAGCAATGCACATATTGTATTGTTGCCATCGAGGATAAAAAGATGGGGTTTGTATCATATTGTTTGAGTTTATCCCTCTACATCATGTCATCTTGCTTAAAGCGTTACTATGTTCTTATGAACTTAAAACTCTAGATGTATGTTGGATAGCGGTCGATGTGTGGAGTAATAGTAGTAGATGCAGAATCATTTCGATCTACTTGACACGGACGTGATGCCTATATTAATGATCATTGCCTTAAATATTCTCATAACTATGCGCTTTTATATCAATTGCTCGGTAGTAATTTGTTCACCCACCGTAATACATGCTATCTTGAGAGAAGCCACTAGTGAAACCTATGTCCCCCGAGTCTCTTTCTTATTATATTGCATCTCTTTTATTTACATCGCATCTCGTTTACTATTTTGCAATCTTTACTTTCCAATCTATACAACAAAAATACCAAAAATATTTACTTTACTATCTTTATCAGATCTCACTTTTGCGAGTGACCGTGAAGGGATTGACAACCCCTTTATCGCGTTGGTTGCAAGTTCTTGATTGTTTGTGCAGGTACTAGGTGACTTGTGCGTTGTATCCTACTGGATTGATACCTTGGTTATAAAAAACTGAGGAAAATACTTACGCTACTTTGCTGCATCACCCTTTTCTCTTCAAGGGAAAACCAACGCATGCTCAAGAGGTAGCAAATTGCAGCAAGGTATTTTTGTATTTTCAGTGTCGGAGTATTCTCGCGTCAGTTGGCAGGGGATACCGCGAGTCAACAGATGCCACAGGGTGGCTTGAGGAGAGGGCAAGACTGTCGTGGAATATTCCGGGACGGGTATGCGAGTATCACGCGGTGGTTTACCCAGGTTTGGGGCTCTCCGGAGAGATAATACCCCTACTCCTGCATGTCTGAATATATATGTGGAGTGTACATCTGGCAGTACAAGGTGCTCCAGGAGTTGTATCTCAGGCCAGTGCCAATGGCACCTGACTTCGTATATGTGAGCGGCTAGAATGAGCATGCATGCTCTTGTGTCTGAGTGTGGCCGAATGGGTGTGGCGTGAGTGCCTTGTCCATCCCGTGGATGGATGGATGTGTGCCTTTATATAGGAGTAGTGGGCATGGGGGTGGCTTGAGATGTAAGCTACAGTGAGTATCTTACATCTCAAGCTATGGGTAGCTTGAGAGCTAAGCTATGCTTGTCCTCTGGGGCATTTTATAAACCAATGCCCAGGGGACAAGGTACACTGTAGTTGATGTCGCGGTACGACCGTCCTGATGGTGTCGAGTCGATGCAGCGGCTGACTTCGGGCAGCCGGTTGGTTGACACAGTCGGCGGGGCAGTCGGACAGGGGGCCGTCTGGGGCTGTGACGCCCTCAATTTGACCGTACACTAATCATACACGCAAACGTGTACGATCAAGATCAGGGACTCATGAAAAGATATCACAACACAACTCTAAAAAACAAAGTTATACAAACATCATATTACAAGCCAGGGGCCTCGAGGGCTCGAATACAAGAGTTCGATCATAGACGAGTCAGCGGAAGCAACAATATTTGAGTACAGACATAAGTTAGACAAGTTGCCATAAGATGGCTAGCACAAACTGGGATACAAACCGAAAGAGGCGCGAGCCTCCTGCCTAGGATCCTCCTAAACTACTCCTGGTCGTTGGCGACGGCCTGCACGTAGTAGTAGGCACCTCCAGTGTAGTAGGAGTCATCGTTGACGGTGGTGTATGGCTCCTGGGCTCCAACATCTGGACGCAACAACCAGGTATAGAAATGGGGAAGAAGGAGGAACAAAGCAACCGTGAGTACTCATCCAAAGTAGTCGCAAGCAAGGAACTACACTACATATGCATTGGTATCAATGAAAGGGGTAGAATATGTGGACTGAACTGCAAATTGCCAGAATAAGAGGGGGATAGCTAGTCCTATCGAAGACTACGCTTCTGGCAGCCTCCATCTTGAAGCAGTAGAAGAGAGTAGATGATAAGTTAACCAAGTATCATCGCATAGCATAATCCTACCCGGCGATCCTCTCCTCATCGCCTTGTGAGAGAGCAATCACCGGGTTGTATCTGGCACTTGGAAGGGTGTGTTTTATTAAGTATCCGGTTCTAGTTGTCATAAGGTCGAGGTACAACTCCGGGTCGTCCTTTTACCGAGGGACACAGCTATTCGAATAGATAAACTTCCCTGCAGGGGTGCACCACATAACCCAACACGCTCGATCCCTCTGGCCGGACACACTTTCCTAGGTCATGCCCTACCTCGGAATATCAACACATCGCAACCCTACCTAGGCTCAATAGAGAGGTCAACACGCCGGTCTAAATCCTATGCGCGCAGGGGTCTGGGCCCATCGCCCATTGCACACTTGCATGTTGCGTGGGCGGCCGGAAGCAGACCTAGCCTCCCTAATACAAAAGTAGGCGTTCCAGTCCAATCCGACGCGTGCTGCTCAGTCACTGACGTCAAGAAGGCTTCGACTGATACCACGACGTCGAGTGCCCATAATTGTCCCCGCGTAGTTGGTTAGTGCGTATAGGCTAGTGGCCAGACTCAGATCAAATACCAAGATCTCATTAAGCATGTTATTTTGAAGTAACCGCGGACGCCGACCAGGGCCAGGCCCACCTCTCACCTAGGTGGTCTCAACCTGCCCTGTCGCTCGGCCACAAAGTAACAGTCGAGCGCCGTCGGGAACCCAGGCCCACCACTACCAGGATGGAACCACCTGTCCTTTCAGCCCCCACATCGAAATCACTTGCGGGTACTCTACGAGCCGACCCAATTTTAGTCACCATAGGTATCATATAATATGTATGTAAGTAAAATACCCGTGATCACCTCCCGAGTGATCACGGCCCGATAGTATAGCATGGCAGACGGACAAGAATGTAGGGCCAATGATGAAGTACTAGCATCCTATACTAAGCATTAGGATAGCAAGTAAAGGTATCAACAATTGTAGCAACAATGATAGGCTATGCAGCAGAATAGGATTAAGCGAAAGCAGTAACATGCTACACTACTCTAATGCAAGCAGTAGGGAGAAGGAATAGGCGATATTGGGTTGATCAAGGGGGGTGCTTGGTTGCTCTACAGACAGAAACAGACCCTCGAAGGTGAAGTAGTCGATCACTGGTTCAACCGCGGTCTCGGGGTCTATCGGAAAGAAGTAACAAAGGGGCAACACAATAAACAACAGAGCAATCAAAGCATCGCAAAGCATAACATGGCAATACACGGTGCTAGGGGTGACCTAACGCAGTACTAGGTGCTACCGGCGAAAGAGGGAAACATCTGGGAAAGTATTCCCAGTGTTTCACGTTTTCGGACAGATGGACCAGAGGGGGAAAGTTGCAGGTTCGCTATGCTAGGGATCTGTGGCGGATGAACGGGCTATGTATCCGGATCCGTCTCGTTGATCTGAGCAACTTTCATGTACAAAGTTTTCCCATCTAAGTTACGGATTATTTTATATTAATTTTTAAAGTTTTAAATCATTTTCTAGAACTAACAGATTATTGTAATTCGAAATTGCATTTATGACGTCAGTATGACATCAGCAGTCAACTCTAACTGTTGAGTTGGTCAACCTGACAGGTGGGTCCCACTTGTGAGGGACTGTTTAGCTAATTAACAGTAGTTAATTAGGTTAATTAATCTGACTTGATTAAGTTAACTAATTAAACTATTTATTTTTAATTCTTTTTTTTATAAATTCATTCTGGGGGCTGGGCCCCGTTTGGTAGCGGCCCAAGGCCACAACGGGTCGGGCTAACGGGCGTGCAGGCGACAGGTTACGGGCGCGTTTGAGCGCCCGATTGGGCACAGCGGGGCAAGGCCACCACAGTGTAGCGGGGCAAGGCCAGAGGTGAGCGCCGGCACCAACGGCAGCGATGCAGGCGGGCAGCGAGGAGGCCGGAGTGTTGCCGTGCAACGAACAATGATGAGCGCGGCGCAGGCGGCGAGCGCGACCACAACGGCAGACGCGCGCTGGCCGCCGAGTAGGGGCTCGTGCGGGCGCTGCGAGGCTGTAGGGTAGGCGCGGTGCGGTGGAGCAGTGCAGCAGCAGCAGGTCACGGGCGGCTGCGGGTGCGCGGGCGGCCACAAGGTCACTCCTGGGTGCGGCCAAGAGCATGCGAGGAGGGGAGCATAGCAGGAGCGGACAGCGGGTGGGGGGGAGGGGGAAGTGGGGGAAGCAGCAGGCGAGCGCCATGGGCAGTGGGGCATGCGCGCATCGGGCGTGGTTGGGACGCGGCGCGGGGAGCACGGCATCGGGCGCGCGGGCGCATCGCGCGCATGGCGAGGCAATGTGGAGAGGGCGAGTATGGCATGGTGAGCAGGGGCGAGGTGTTGTGCAACGGAGAGAGGGAGGAGAAGGGGAGGCCTCATGGGAGATGCAGGGGGAGGAAGTGGGCTTGGGGAGGTGGTGGCAGTGTCGCCGGCGATGGGGGGCGGCGGAGGGCGGCACCGTTCGAGGGAGGTGCCGGCATCGGAGTCGAGCGGCTCCGGGTTCGGGCGGTTCTGGCGGGGAGGAGGACGATGAGGTGACGACAACGGCGGTCCGACGAGGAAGCGGCGCCGGCGAGGTAGAAGCGGGGCGACGGGGTCGCGTGCCCCCGATCCAGATCGAGACTAAGAGGAGGAGCGCGAGGAGAGAGTGGGGGATCGAGGAGAGAAGTGGGGCGGGGGGTTAGGATTTCGGTCGGGTGGACCGTGGGTTAGTAGGCTGGGGCGTGGGGTGGGCCGGCCTGGTCGCTAGGCCAACTGGGCCATGGCCCAGGGGTGGGGGTTCTTTGTTTTCTTTTACTTTTCTATTAATTTACTTTTTACTTATTTTCCTTTACCGTTTTCTATTTTTTAGCCGCCAAATGATTTTTGTTAACTATGAAACTTTGCACATAATTCCTAGTCAACACTATAAGGTTGCATAAAAAGTTTGAGGCCAATTGGAACTGTTCAAACTTATACTTGAATTAAAATGCTTTTATTTAATCTTGTTGTTCGACTAAATTAATTCCATGGGCAAATGGGGAAACCAAATGAGGTTGGTTCCAACATGTTCATTACTTAGCGAATATTTGCCGCCCATCGAACATTTTTATTTGATAGTTTGAAGAAATAATAATTTGGCTTGTTATTTGAAATTTGAATTTGACTCGGTTTTGGACTAACGCGAGATTAATCAACAGTGACCACGGTGACTTGGCATCACTAGTATGTGATTACTGTAGCCTAATTACCCGGGCATCACGATTCTCCTCCACTACAAGAAATCTCATCCCGAGATTTAAGAGGTAGAGTAAGGGGGAAAGTCTGGTTACGAAATTCTAACGGATCTTCTCGGTCTTGGCTGCTCTTCTCGAAGAAGTTAATCCCTTTTTTTGATGCCTTTGATTCTCTGCTTCAGGTCATCATGATGAAGTCGTCATCATTTCTTTGAGAATCCAATCGTACTTACGAAAGAATAGGGGGGGGGGTATTCGGAAGAACGAACCTCTTCAAGGTTGACTATCTGGTAGATAACTTCGGGGAAGGTGGCGGAAAGTAACTCTTGAATTTAAACTTAAGAAGATGTCGAGAGCAAAGTAAGAAGGTACCATGAGAAGTTTCGAGCGGGCAGACAATCGTTCGATGCTTGAAACAAGGCGTGAAAGGGGTTCAAAGCAACATGAATAAGTATTGCGTCTGATTCCAGAATTGATGATCTCTCGGAAGGTGGCTTGTAAATTATGCACGAGGCCACACGCGAGGAATAACTTCGGGAACAAGGGAGGTGTACAAGAGAGTCAAGTTTCGATCCTGTGGAACTGTGGGTTATGGGCCCACCATGTGGGATAAAGGTGGAAAGGGCAGTGACTTCTTGCACGATCATGTAAGTAAGGTATGTCAGAGGATAGCCTATCAGTTATGTCGGTGTCAACATCGGTACCAAGGGCGAGGGACGAAGAGAACCATTTTCCTGCTTGTTGAACGAGGCGGACCATTAGGCAAAGGTCTTGTCCATCGGTGGCTACCGAAATGTCATCAAAGTAATAGGGTCTTAGTGACAGAGTTGTACAACCGAGGTGTTTACATAAGTAGTGAATTATTACTGCTTAGATTATATAGATCACAAGAAAGGTCAAGCAAACCAATGGAAAGGAAAATGTGATCATCAGGTTAAACATAACAATGGAAAGGAAAAATGTGCTTAAACACATATTTCAGGGGTATATCCTCCCCAAGGACAAGTAGAGCATGATATCCAAGACATGATAGAAGGTAGAAAACCATTTAGTTAAGGGGAGAGGAATTTCATGACGTTCCCCATACAACGGTGTTTGGATAATTGATCAAGAAAATTAAGCATTGCGCTTTCAATGCTCTTGTTGATGTTTGAGTACCACAGTCATGCTTCGAGATAGCATTGACATGGTCTTCAAGCAAAGGTCAGACTTTGGATACACAAAGGATCCATCAGGAACAACATATAGAATAAGTCTTACAATTCCCTCATGGAAGAATGGTTAACCTTGCTAAATAGGAAACTCTAACAATAGGTTCTCCGGCCAGGTGTGCTAGGCATGACATCACCTTATCGAGTCATATATATAAAGATGTTATAACTCCTGGAAATATGTTCCAACCATCATATCTGGCCAAGATTCAGATCTGATTGGTGTTAGGATACCTCAGACTCAGGATGTCTGAGAAGAAAAGGTGCAACACAAATTGACGGGATGACATTCTAAGATTCTCGAGAAATGAACTATGGAAGCAAGTTCCAAAACAAGAGTTCATCATTAAACCAAGGAGAGGATGAGGAGGAGGCTGATGGTCTCAGCGACAATTCATCGAGATTTCCAAAAGATGGATCTCCACAATTATGTGAACAAGGAGATAACATTTATCAGATCAAATGATATAATGATGTATGCTCGAGGGAAACATACACAATTAATCATTGGTTGAAAGGTGCACCCGAAATGTGGGCTTAGGTAGTAGGACCAATGTTAGAATGGTGATTCGATAACCAATGGTCTAAGAATGTGAAAGTGCAACTATCCCTAGGTGGTTTTGATAATTCCTAACAACATATAGCTCATTGAGCTAATGCTACTTCAAGATTAATATCTCAGGAAAGCTCAATGATTGGCATGGCATGGATGAGAAAAGTGGACCCCTCAAAATGCTAAGGACAAAGGATTGGCTCAAGCTCAAAGCTCAAGACTCTACATTTTCTATTTTAGTGATCCAAGATCACATTGAGTCTATAGGAAAAGCCAATACTATCAAGGAGGGATGAGGTGTTGCTTAATGAGGTTCTTGCTCAAAATGCTTAGTGATATGCTCAAAAACCCTCAACTACTTTCTCACATCCACATATGACCCAAACCAAAAGTCAAACTCGGCCCCACCGATTATTTCTATCCGGCGCCACCGAGTTTCAAATGTCATAGCCACTGCCACAAAACCTAGGCAAATCGGTCTCACCGATAGGGATCTCGGTCTCACTGAGATGGGATTGTAATCTCCCTGTTTCCCTTTGTAACATTTCGGTCTCACCGAGATGAGCGATCGGTCCCACCGAGATTGCAATGTAAACTCTCTGTTTTCCCTTCGTAATGTTTCGATCTCACCGAAATGAGCGATCGGTCCCACCGAGTTTACCTGACCAACTCTCTGGTTAGCTTATTACCAAAATCGGTCTCACCGAGTTTGTGTAATCGGTCTCACCGAGATTACGTTATGCCCTAACCCTAATCATATCGGTCCTACCGAGTTGCATGTCGGTCCCACCGAAAACCCGGTCACTAGCTTTGCTGAATCGGTCCTACCAAGTTTAACCATTCGGTCCCACCGAGTTTGGAAAGTTATGTGTAATGGTTAGATTTTGTGTGGAGGCTATATATACCCCTCCACCTCCTCTTCATTTGTGGAGAGAGCCATCAGAACAAACCTACACTTCCAACCTATATTTTCTAAGAGAGAACCACCTACACTTGTGTTGAGACCAAGATATTCCATTCCTATCATATGAATCTTGATCTCTAGCCTTCCCCAAGTTGCTTTCCACTCAAATCTTCTTTCCATCAAATCCAATCCTATGAGAGAGAGTTGAGTGTTGGGGAGACTATCATTTGAAGCACAAGAGCAAGGAGTTCATCATCAACACACCATTTGTTACTTCTTGGAGAGTGGTGTCTCCTAGATTGGCTAGGTGTCACTTGGGAGCCTCCGACAAGATTGTGGAGTTGAACCAAGGAGTTTGTAAGGGCAAGGAGATCGCCTACTTCGTGAAGATCTACCGGTAGTGAGGCAAGTCCTTCGTGGGCGATGGCCATGGTGAGATAGACAAGGTTGCTTCTTCATGGACCCTTCATGGGTGGAGCCCTCCATGGACTCGCAACCGTTACCCTTCATGGGTTGAAGTCTCCATCAACGTGGATGTACGATAGCACCACCTATCGGAACCACGACAAAACATCCGTGTCTCCAATTGCGTTTGAATCCTCCAAACCCTTCCCTTTACATTCTTGCAAGTTGCATGCTTTACTTTCCACTGCTCATATACTCTTTGCATGCTTGCTTGAATTGTGTTAAGATTGCTTGACTTGTCCAAAGTTGCTAAAATCTGCCAAGAACTAAAATTGGGAAAAGGCTAGATTTTATTTGGTCAAGTAGTCTATCACCCCCTCTAGATATACTTTCGATCCTACAAGTGGTATTAGAGCTTTGGTTTCCATTTGCCTTGATTTTCATAGCTTTTGGAAGTCATAGCCTTGATTTCACAACCTAGGAGAGTATGACGTCTAGCGAGGGAAATTACCACCGTAGAGGTCCTTACTTTGATGGTACTAATTTTGCTAGTTGGAAGCATAAGATGAAAATGCATATTCTTGGACATAACCCCACCGTTTGGGCTATTGTGTGTGTTGGCTTGCAAGGTGAGTTCTTTGATGGGAGAGAACCAAATCGTGAAGCTACCGCGGAAGAGTTGAAGATGCTGCAATACAATGCTCAAGCTTGTGATATCCTCTTCAACGGATTGTGCCCCGAAGAATTCAACAAAATCAGCCGTCTTGAGAATGCAAAGGAAATTTGGGATACTTTGGTTGATATGCACGAAGGTACCGACTCCATCAAGGAATCCAAGTTGGATGCGCTTCAAAGTCAACTTGACAAGTTCAAAATGAGGGATGGTGAAGGTGTCGCTGAAATGGACACTAGGCTTGCTCTTATCACAAATGAGATTGCCGGCTTAGGAAGTGAAGAGATGACCGTCAAATTCATCATCAAGAAGATCCTAAGAGCCTTGGATGGAAAATACGATACCGTGTGCACATTGACCCAAATGATGCCAAATTACAAAGATGTCAAGCCAACGGAAGTCATTGGAAGAATTGTTGCTCATGAGATGTCACTCAAGGATAAGGAGGAGCTCCATAACAAGTCAAGTGGTGCTTACAAAGCCTCATGTGAAGCTCCCGCATCATCAAGTGAGAAACAAACCTTCAATGAAAAATTGAGCCTAATGGTGAAGAACTTCAACAAGTTCTACGAGAATAGAAGCAAAGAGAGAAGTTCCAAGTCAAGGTCCTACAATGACAAAAGATCTTCTAGTCGAGAGCGAAACTGCTACAATTGTGGAAGACCCGGACACTACTCCAATGAGTGTACGGCTCCCCACAAGAGAAGAGAAGATTCTCCCAAAAGAAGAAGTAGAAGAGAAGAATCACCATCGAGGGAGAGAAGGAGTAGGGATGATCATTATGAACGAAGACCCTCCCGGAGAAGCAAGGATTCGGAAAGGAAGGACAAGTCATCAAGGAGCTACACAAAACGAAGACATCAAGCTCATGTTGGTGAATGGGTATCCGGCTCCGTCTCCGACAATGACTCTGAGAGAAGCTATCACTCCGACTCCGAATATACTCAATATGAAGGTGTTGCCGGTCTAGCACTTGTGTCAACCAACTCCTATGACATATTTGATTCACCAAATGAAGGAATTGGAAGATGCTTCATGGCTAAAGGCCCAAATGTATTACACCCCGAGTATGTTGATTTCAATAGTGATGAAGATGACTTGTTAGGTGATGATGATTTACTTTTTGACAACTCTAGTGATGAATACTATGATGAAACGCCAATTAATCATGCTGAAACGAATGACAATGATAAGGAGAAGATTGAGTCTCTAACTAAAGAAGTAAACACTCTTAAGTTAGCTCATGAAACTAT
This sequence comes from Triticum aestivum, assembly GCF_018294505.1. Classification (NCBI taxonomy): domain Eukaryota; kingdom Viridiplantae; phylum Streptophyta; class Magnoliopsida; order Poales; family Poaceae; genus Triticum; species Triticum aestivum. The sequence goes on along the minus strand of NC_057797.1, from coordinate 438,596,668 downwards.
CTTAGGAGATCATCGAGAACTTTTAAGGACTCATGATAAATTACGTTTTGAGAAGCTCAATCTTGAGCAAGAGCATGAGTTCTTAAAGGCAATCAATGATGATCTTCGCAAGAAAAGTTCTTCTTACATTGCCAAGTGTTCACTCTTATCCACTTACATGCCTCAAGTCAAGTCTAGTAACAAGAACAATAAGGATTCTTCTTCTAGTAGTAACAATAATCATGCTAAATCCAATATTGTTGCTTCTAGTAGTTCTCTTGATTCCACTAATGATTCTCTTAGTCAAGTTACACTTGCGCAAGAAAATAGCTTATTGAAGGGAATCATAGAGAAAGGTGTTTACAAGAGCCTTGTCGGGAGTAAGCAATTCGAGGAAATTGTACGCAAGCAAGGAAGGCACCGGAAGAATCAAGGTATTGGTTTTGAATGAAAGTTCAATGCCAATGGAGTTGAGTGGGAATAAGATCAATACCCCAAGACGAAGTTTGTTCCTCAACAAGAGAAGTATGATCCTACTTCTTTCAAGGGGACACAAGCTCAAGATGATCTTCCACCACAAGATCACAAGGAAAAAGGCAAGGACAAGCTTCAAGAGGAAATTGATGCATTTGAAGAAGCTCCTAAGGCCTTGGTCAAGTGGGTTCCCAAGACTACATCAAGTTCCACTTCATCAAGTACAACTACAACTCCGAGGATTCCCATCAAGATGGTGTGGATCCCGAAGAAGAAGAACTAGAGAGTTCTTGAGGGTGACTCCGCCAACATACTTCACTCTTATCATTTTGGCAAGAACAAGTGCAATCAACTTCCACATATTGCACTAGTTCAAGGAGTCACAAACCCTCTTGTTGGTAAGACAAGGGACAAGGTAACCTAATGCTCTCATAGACATCATCTTGTGTGTGCATCACTCTATGTCTATGGATATCCTTGTTTGTTCCTTGTGGGACTAACCCGTGTAGGTATTGAAAGTGCAACTCACTCCAAAGGATAGCTCTGAATAATCTACATCAACTTAGAGCATCCACATCTTCAACACCTACATGAAGTCATCATCGACAAAACCCAAGGTTAGTTCATCCCTCTTAGGGGCGATATCACATCTAGGGGGAGCTTTGCTCTAACAATTGAGCTAAAGCAACTCTAATGATGTGAACACAACAACGCTTTATGTAAAAGTGGTAACCCTACTTGTGCTTAAATGATGAGTATGACCTATGATCAAATGTTCTCATTTGACTCCTAAGTCAATATACTCAAATATAGATGACCTAGTCATCGCCAATTGCTTGATAGATGCTAGAATTGTTTGTGCATGTTTTGCCACATATTTCATTTGTCATTTTATTGTGTGAGCATGTTGGTTGCATAATTTACTCATTCAAGGACGTCCACTTGTTGTTTTGCTTGATTGGTTTCCTTTTCTTTTGGCCAAGTGGATGGACAAGAATGCCTAAGAACCTTCTCTAGCTATCTATGCTTTTCTCGTCTCAAACTCTATTCATGTTGCATCACAAAGTTTGATCAAGTCAGATTCGAACCACTCTGTGTGAGGAGCACTCGGAGTCCCCCATTCGTCATAGACTTAAACTTCCAAAACTTCTTTGTGTGTTTCGGTCTGACCGGTTCATCCATTTCGGTCATACTGAGATCACTAAGTCGATCTAGGTTTTCAATCTCGGTGCAACCGATTTGAACTTTTCGGTCACACCGAGTTTCAGTAACTGCTTGCAGTTATGAATATCGGTGCCACCAAGTTGTTCCACTCGATCACACCGACAGGGTCAGGCTATATATATCCATAGGTCAAAATTTGGAAAACTTTCCGAACCTCCTCGCCCGCGCTTAGCCCGCTCTGCCTCCCTGGGTCTCTGGATCATCCTCCTTGTCGCCAGCCGCCTCCTATCGCTGGTCTCCGCCGCCGTCAATGGGATCATCTCCGTCATTGCTGCCGTAGCAAGTTCATCGCCGAACTAGGGTATGGACTTGAACTTTGTGTTGTTCTAACTCCGATTCCCCGGCACATTGCTTTGCCATGTATCTTGCCACAATTGAGATCGTTCTATCCATCGAAAACACTCTGTAGTTTAGTCATGAATTGAAAAATTAGGGTTAGGTTTCCGCCGAAACCATCTCGGACCAACCAAGTTGATGAAATCGGTTCCACCGAGTTGGCTCAGGCCATTGCACATGTGATTTTCGGTCCGACCGAGAATTGCAAATCGGTGTGACCGAGTTTAGCACTTTGTGAAACCCTAGCAATCTCGGTGCCACCGAACTGTGACTCGGTCTGACCGAGTTCACTAGTTTAGGTTCCAAAAGCTGCTTCGGTATCACCGAGTTTGCAAATCGGTAGATCCGAAATGCTTTCTATGGAAAACTAGAACTAAGTTTTTAATTCATTCTTTTGCAAAAACCTGTGTACTTTCTTGTAACATCCCAAATTTTCAATTTGGAATGTTATGCATTAGATCATCATTGCATACCATATTTTATTGCATTTTGGTTGATCCTAGAAATTCTAAGCAACTCAAGGACCCACGGAGAGAGTTGGGGATTTCGTTATTTTCATATTTGAGCTTTTCTCGAATTATGAAAAGAGGATCGTTTGATTTTAATTTTATTTCTCTAAAATATTTCTTTTATAAAAAAGAGAGAGGATAAAATGACTTCCTCAAAATAAAGAAATACCAGAGATTTAGTATTAAAATCAAATAAGTTTTTATTTCGGAGTTTTATTGCTATTTTATTTGAATTGGGAAAAATACGCGTTTTTCAAAATTGCATTTTAGGCCCAAATAAATGTTCACTTTGACCGGCTTATTTTTAGAGGACGGGGAAAATTTATTTCAGAATTTTTGGAGTCCGTTTAGTATTTTTTTTCTTTCTTTTTCTGCACATCCAAATTATTAAAAAAACGTTTAGTGGGTTGTAGGTTTGGTATGGTCTGCCCGGAGTAGAGAGTTAATGTTTCTGCAAGACTGTGTCTCGGTCATCCGTTTCTTAGACACCATGTAGTGCGAGAAATTCAACGGAGGCGATCGATTCTTGTGGGAAAAAGTGCGCAAACCTCTGCAGAGTGTACAAACTAATCATGGTTAGCCGTGTCCCCGGTTATGGACATCTTGAGTATGTAGTACTTGGAGTATCTTAAGTATCTCATCACTCTAAATTAATATTGTTGGGTTGATAATTACCTTAATTGGGATTGAGTTGGAGGAACCTTCTCAATGATGTTTCAACTACCATGATAGTTAAATTAAAATCTATTCCTTTGCTATAGGGAAAAATTGGCTTTTCACAAAATTGTAACCATAGAGCTTTCCACCAGCCAAATATGCATGTAGTGATAGCATTATTCTGTTCTTGCTCTATTGTGTTACTTTGCTAGCATATTCCATGTGCTGACCCATTTTCGGGCTGCAACGTATTATGTTGTAGACTTTTCAGACGAGGAGTAAGGTTCATTAGGTCGTTGCCGTGCAACTCAGCTATGCCGTTGGAGTTGATGGACTCACTTTATCTTCCAAGCCTTCCACTGTTATCGTATTAGATGGCCTTAAGCCATATTTATTGTAATAAGTTCTCTTTGGAGACATTCGATGTAATAAGTGTGTGATTGCTACTCTGTTATAAATCCTCGAGTACTGTGTGTGTTAGCATTACCGATCCAGAGATGACACTGAAGCACAGAGACTTGACCGTTTGAGGTCGGGTCGCTACAAGATGGTATCAGAGCACATGCTGAGTGTAGGACACGACCACTAAGCTAAAAGCCATAGATCGCTATTCTCTTCTCATTTCTGACTCCTCTCCATTTTCTACTCTTTAGGATGGCAGATGCAAGGAACAAGTTTGCACAACCGGATGAAGAAGCACCTTTTGGACGACACTTGAAGGAAGTCACTAGGTACCTGAACATAGGAATACCAAGCTTCACCGGGACTTACAACTCCACTTTAACAGAAGAGGAGCGATGGATGATTCAAGTTCAAGTTACCGGAAGAACCTTCACGCCAGTCACTAAACCCATAGAGTTTTCCTTCGATGCACCAACCTGGTGTCTAGGAAAGAGTATGGCAACTCACATCACCATGGGACACATTGGAGAAGTTTATCACAAGGAACTTAAGGATACTATCTATCAGATTTGTGGGCGCCGAGATGAGCAATGGGAGATGATCAACACCAGGAAGGATAGATCAATTGCAGCTTTCATCCAGGAACTAAACCAGCACATTCGACGCCAGGAGAATCAGATGTGCGCAGGCATGATAGATCTGAAGAAGGCGATGACAAGGATCGCGGAACTGGAGGAAGAACTTAAGGCTACACGTGAAGATTATGAGGAGGAAATTGTCGTACTAGTGGAGAAGAATGATGACCTGATTAAGAAGATAGGAGTATTCCTGGGAGACCCCGTACCAGGAGGAGAAGATGAAAAACCCAAGGAGATTTGCCTGGAGGACTACATCATCATCGACGACACCGACTCTGATCTTAGCGATGATGACTATGAAGACGAAGCTGGAGCAGATATCATGGCGTCTTCAACCGGGGAATATTTTTAGTAGACCACCACATCAGTAGTAGTATTCCACCATGTAAATAGAGTAGTCTGAGCACTTTTGCGATAGTTAGATTGATTCTATGCCTTGCTTGATTGATTGAGTGAAATGATTGTGTTTGTCTCATGTGCATATGGGTAGTGCTTTCTCATTAGACCTCATTCTATTCTAATCTCTCCCCTCTAAACCCATCAGATGCCTCCGAGACGTGACCCCGGATTTGCTTTCCCACCGGAGTTCACTCAGTTGATCCAGCAACAGAATACCCTGATGTAGTTGTTAGTTCAGAGCCAAGGCAACAACAACAACAATAATAATCCACCACCACCACCACCAGTTGACAACTTAGCCCGTTTTCTGAGGTTGCAGCTGCCGGTGTTTTCCAGTAGCACCGAGCCCATAGTAGCAGATGATTGGCTCCACATGATTGGAAGGGAGTTAACCACTGCAGGATGTGCTGATGCTGAGAAGGTGCGTTTTGCTGCACATCAGTTGGATGGACCAGCTGCCTCATGGTGGGAGAATTACACTATCACCTACCCTATAGCCACGGTGACACGGGACTAGTTTCAGCAAGCCTTCCGTACAACCCATGTCTCAACTGGAGCAATGAGTATGAAGAAGCGTGAGTTTCACAACTTACGCCAGGGGAACCGTACCGTGGCTTAGTACGCGGATGAGTTTAGCAAGTTATCTCGCTATGCCCCTGATGATGTGGCCATAGATGCCGCAAAGCAGGAGAAGTTTATGGAAGGGCTGAATGATGAGATGAGCATGCAGTTGATGGTGGCAACATTCACCAACTACCAGGAATTAGTAGATAAGGCTCTTATGATTGAAGGGAAGCAACAGCAGATTGAGAGCCGTAAGAGGAAGTATGGACAAGGGAGGTATAACTCAGGAGCTCAGCAGAAGCCTCACCTAACCTCGAACTCGGGAGGACTTGTTCATAACCATGGAGGCCACACCCATAATGGAGGAAGTAACCATAATCATACTGGCCCAAGGAATGGGAATAGGAATGGAGCAAGCAACAATCAGAACCGCCCCAATCCACCCACACCCACCAAGAGAGACCTAAGTCACGTTACTTGTTTCAAGTGCGGGAAGACTGGACACTATGCCACGAAGTGCCCTGAAGGGAAGAATGGAAACAGAAATGGGAGTGCTGGGAAGAAGCCCAATCCATTCAACAAAGGACAAGTGAACCACGTTAACGTGGAGGAGGTTGAAGAGCAGCCAGACGCGGTTATAGGCAAGTTTTTGGTTAAGTCATTTACCGCTCTTGTTCTTTTTGATACTGGTGTATCGCATTCATACATATCAAGGGAATTCGTGGATAAGTTTAAACTACCAACCCAAACCCTTAGGACCCCTCTGTTAGTAAGCTCATCTGGAGCAGAGTATATGTCTAGTCGATGGTGTGACCAGATACCCTTAACCATTGGCAACCATGTTTTTCCGTCCGACCTAATTATCTTGGAGTCACAAGGATTGGATGTGATATTAGGAATGGACTAGATGTCAAAGTACGGAGGAATGTAAGTGCATCTAGTGCCCCTTAGTGACTTTGGTGTATTGAAGACTTATAGGTTAAGGGACTAATGCGTTTGTGAGTGTACACAGGTCTATAAGCCTATGAGGAGTTTGATATTTACAGAGAAAGTCGACCCCTAAAAATAAAGTTCTTCGACTGAAGACTTTGTATTTCTGAAGACTTTCTGAAGACTTTGAAAGTGAAGAAATTGGTGTGACCTTGAAGACTTAGTATTCATTCGAGGAACATGAAGCGTGAAGACTTTTGTTTTCGTAGTTTCATTTTCTCTTTCTTGAGTCATAGGAAACACCGTACTGTTAAAGGGGGTCGAGGAAATACTAAGGAAAATTTCCATGTGATGCTCAACTCAAAATCCTACACCTACCAATCCCTTCGAGTGAAGCCATTGGAAATCTCATACAGTTCAGTCATATTCTTCAGTGACAGAGACGAAGTTCTTCTGGTCTCTGAGGAATTTGTTCTGACTGAGGAGTTAGGAATTCGCCAGTGCGGATTGCCTACACAATGAGGAACATGATAGCCCTGAGGATTTTGCTACTCAAAATTCCGACCGTTGTTGTGCTATGCGCCAGCTGTCCCAAAATATCTATCCACCTAACGGTCATATCATTCAAGGGCATTTATGTCTTATCATGTCGGGCTGCTCCCTAGGCTATAAATAGCCGCCCCTACAACCACTAGCTGGCTGGCTGCTCCGAGAGAAACTGACACTTGTCATTTGAGAGCAACCCATCCTCTGAGGACTTTGAGCGAAAATCATCAAGTGAGGAAAAACCCAAAACCCAAACACCTACAAACCCCAAGTGATTGAGCATCACTGAAGAGATTGATCCTGCATGGATCTGACGCTTGTTACCTTTGAAGACTTTGCTTCTTCCAGACGGTTAGGCGTTATGGTCTAGAGCATCCAAGATGAATTGTGGATCGCCGAGTGACCAAGTTTGTGAAGGTTTGGAAGTCGCCTGAAGACTTACCATGAGTGATTGGGCGAGGTCTGTGTGACCTTAGCTCAAGGATAATACAGTGAGGACTGGGTGTCCTAAGCTACGTGTTCAGGACTGGGTGTCCGGGACTTTGTGTCCTCGAGTTTAAATACTCAGCCGCTCCAACCAGACATACAACTGAGACAACAGTTGGAACTGGTCTACCAAATCATTGTCTTCACCAAGCTTACTGGTTCCAATTCCTCAACTCTTTCATTTCCTCACAACTGCGCTGTGTGTTTGTTCATATCTGTGTTTGAAGACTTTGACTGAAGACTTTCTCAATTTCCTCAGTTCAATTTCTTCAGTCTGTTTGTCTTCATCCTGTGTTATCCTGTGCTTACGCTTCCTGTACTATGTGCCTGTCTTCATTTCATCATGATGACTGTGCTTGCATTCTGTTATGTTTACTTTTGAATACTTATTCCGCTGCTAGTAGTTCTTCGCTAAGGAATTTCCTCACCGACAAATTCCTTAGTGAAGAATTGCAGAAAAATCGCCTATTCACCCCCCTCTAGTCGATATAACGCACTTTCAATTGGTATCAGAGCAAGGTACTCCCTTGTTCTGTGCGATTTTGGTTTAACCACCTGGAGTTTTAGTTATGTCGACTGCAGGTATGATCAAGGTCTCTGCTGGGTGTCCTACCTTTGATGGGACGGACTACCCCTACTAGAAGAATAAGATGCGAATGCATCTTGAGGCAATTGATAACAATCTCTGGTATGTTGTGGAAAATGGTGTTCCCTTAGTCACACCTTCTCTGAATGCTGCTGATGTGAAGAGATTCAAGCAACTCGACTCTCAAGCGAAGAATATCATATGTGGCCATCTGAGCAAAGGACCATATGGCAGAGTGAGTGCTTTGGAGACATCGAAGCTTATCTGGGACAGGTTGTCCAAAGTGACTGAAGGAGTCTCAACACAGCGTGACTCTCGAGTTGATGTTCTTCGCAATCTCTTCAATCGCTTCAAAAGACTCTATAATGAAAATGTTCAACAAACCTTCGATTGCCTCACTAATATCTCAAATGAGCTTCAAGCACTTGGTGCCACTGACATCACCGACCATGAGGTGGTGAAGAAATTGCTGAGATCGCTTGATTCCTCATTTGACACTCTGGCATTAATGATACAAGAACGTGCTGATTACAAGTCACTTGATCCCGCTGATATTCTCGAGAGGCTAAATACTCATGAGTTCCAACTTGCTGAAAAAAAGAGACCTCTATGGTTCAAGATATGGCAGATCACATGCACTGAAGGCCAAGACAGTATCTGAGTCCGAAGATGAAGACTCTGGTAGCAGCCTGGGTGATCCTGAAGAACTAAGCCATGATATGGCTCTGCTGGTGGAGAAGTTGCAAAAGTTCTCAAGATGTGGTCGCCTTGGAAGACCCTCAAGGAGGAGTGATTCCTCATCCAGTGACTACAAGAGGAGGCTCTGCCACAAATGCAAGAAACCTGGACATTACATTCAAGATTGTCCTCAGTGGGAAAAGGAATCAAAGAAGAAGAAATACAAGGATTACAGTTCTGATGATGTGAAGAAAAAGAAGAAATCTACAAAATCTTCATCATCAAAATCCTCAAAGCCTTCATATCACAAGAAGAGCAGCTCCAAGAAGGCTAGGGCATTCATTGGCAAGGAAATAGACTCTGAGGCTGAATCTGAAGAAAATGAGGAAGAGGAGTCATCTGAGGAGTCCGAATCCGGAGTGGCGAGCCTAGCTCTCGCTACTGCATTCGTCAACAAGTCTATCTTCAACACTGAAGAAAATGACCTCACCAACAAGGCTGATGAAGAGGATGATGACTGCGCTCCCACCTATTGCTTCATGGAAATGGGTGCCAAGGTACTCAAATATACCTCATCTGAATCAAGTGAGAATGAATCTGATGAAAACCTTAAGCCCAGCTATTCTAAACTTGCTAAGATTACTGTAAAACAACAAAGAGCTTTAGAAAAGGTTCAAAACATGCTAGACAAAAGTGATGATATGTTGGGTGAAGAAATGGATCGCACTAAAGCCTTGACTGAAAATCTTCAGAGATTTCAGACTAGGTTTGACAATCTTCAAAGTCATCATAACACTCTCTTATCCGATCATGAGAAGCTTTCTTATGAATTTCTTCAAAGAAAGCAAGATCTTGAGAAGCTAAGAGTGAGTTATGAAGATCTTCAGAAGGAGCGCAATTCATTACTTGCTCAACAAATCAGTGCATCTCAGGAAGAATTTGTTCCTCCATGCTTGAAGTGCATTGAACGTGAATCTGCTAATTCTTCACCTGAATGTTCAAATGCTGCTAATGTTTCAAATTCTTCACATGCCTCTGCTGTCACTAATTCCTCATATGAGGACATTGCTAGTATCACTGACGATGCATGGCTGAAGGAATTGTAGATGACAGGCATGTACAAAAGCCTCAAAGGGCACCCGACTCTTTGTGATGTTCTTAAAAAGCAGATCCTCAACAGGAACCCTAGGAAAGAGGGTATTGCCTTTGAGAGGAAACTCAACACTGATGGTACATATTGGAAGCCTGAGCAGTACCCCAAAACTACATGGGTTGCTGCAAAGGGACCTCCAGTTGATCCATCTAACCTATCTGGATATGCATGTGAATCTCCTTATTCTGATGATGAGTCATTTGACTCCAACTACAAACTGTTCAAAAATCAGAATGTTGAAGTATTTGCTAGATATGTTGGCACTAACTGCAGGAACGCCCCCCCCCCCCTATGAAGAAAATCTGGGTTCCCAAAAGATGCCTTGAAAATCTTCAGGTGAATGTCATCATGACGCCACCTATGAAGAATAGGAACCCCAGATCAAATTCTTCATATGGACCAAATTCTTCATATGGATCCAAGTCCTCATACGGACCAAACTCCTCACATGGATCAAATTCCTCAAAAGGATCAAAGTCCTCAAATGAACATCATCGTGCTAACCCGTCTGTTTCGCAGGGAAGATCTAAGGATTATGGATATGTGCATTATTCTTGAAATCATTATGTCCGTAAGTCCTTGAAGAATTTCTCTGCTTACTCGTATGCTTATCCTAACCCTCCTTATATGAAACGAAATGGACTGGCTTCTATGCCATCCTTCTCGTATGGAGCTCGCAGAATGATGAACTCTTTGCCACCCCTTCAGATGTGGGTGGTGAAGAAAAAGAACTAATCTCTTCTGCAGGGTCAGGTCTCCAGACGTACATAATCGTCTGAAGAATTTGCTGGAGACCTGAGCATGCTTGATAGGATGCATGCTTATCATGAAGAAATGAACTTTCATTTCTCACGTCCTCATATTGCTTTATCTGTTCTTTTTCTTAATGAAATTGATCTGATGAATTGATGTCATATTCTTCACTGATGAAGTATATGAGTTTGTAAGTTGCACTAATTCATCTGCAGGATGATCAACCCAAAGGCACTGAGTGGGTCCTCGATAGTGGATGTACAAATCACATGACTGGAGACAAGAATCTATTGATGGATGCTCCATTATCTCCGTCGCATCTGAAGCATATCATCTTTTCTGACAAAGGCAAAAGTCAGGTATTGGGTCTAGGTAAGGTTGCGATCACAAAGGATCGACACATGGACAAAGTCATGCTTGTTGAGTCCTTAGGATACAACCTTATGTCTGTCTCAATGCTTTGTGATCTTGATATGGTTGTTGTCTTTGGAAAGTACCGTTGTGTTGTGGTTATGGAAGCTGACAATTCCAAAGTCTTCGAAGGCTTTAGGAGAGGAGACTTGTATATTGTTGATTTCTCTACAGGACCACAACCAGCCGTGTGTCTACTTGCAAAAGCTTCAGAAGGCTGGCTCTAGCATCGACGACTTGGTCATGCAGGCATGAGGAATTTGCACAAGCTTGCGAAGAAGAAGCATGTCATTGGCATCGAGAATGTCAAATTCCTCAAGGATCACCCATGTGGAGCCTATGAAGCTGGGAAGATGATGAAGGCCAAGCATCCAGCGAAGACTATCATGACCACCACTCGCCCATTTGAATTGCTTCACATGGATCTCTTTGGTCCTAATCATTATTCTGCTATTTCAAATGAAGCATCTCAATATGGCTTTGTTATTGTTGATGATTACTCTCGTTATACATGGGTACACCTTGTTACTTACAAACATGAAGTGCAGGAAGTCTTCAAATGATTTTCCTCGAGGGCTTCAACCAACTTTGGTGTGAAGATCAAGCACATCAGAAGTGACAATGGCACTGAGTTCAAGAATTCTGGTCTCGATGACTATCTTGATGAACTTGGTATTACTCATGAGTTATCTTCTCCTTATACTCCTTAGCAGAACGGCGTCGTGGAGCGCAAGAACATGACTCTTGCTGAGATGGCTCGCACTATGCTTGATGAATACAAAACGCCTCGTTGTTTCTGGACTGAGGCAATTGATACCGCGTGCCACATCATCAACAGAGTATATCTTCACAAATTCTTCAAGAAGACTGCCTATGAACTCCTCGCTGATAAGAAACCCAATGTAAGTTATTTTAAAGTCTTTGGTGCTAAATGTTGGATTAGAGATCCTCATCACAACTCAAAATTTGCACCGAAAGCACATGAAGGTTTTATGCTTGGTTACGGAAAGGACTCGCACACCTATAGAGTCTTCAACAATGTTCTTCACAAGGTTGTTGAAATTATAGATGTGCAGTTCGATGAAACTAATGGCTCGCAAAGAGAGCACCTACCTATTGTGATAGATGAACCAACACCTGAGGAAACTATCAAGTTCAAGGCTACTGAGGATGTCATTCCTACTGAAGAATCTGCTGAAGAATTCATTCCAGAACATGAAGAACGTCGAGCTAATGCACCTGAAGAAAATACTGAAGAAAATGGTGCTGAAGAGAATGCTGATCAAATTCTTCAACATCAACCAGCTCATCCTCGTATTGCAAAAGAAGTGCAAGTTGAAAAGATCATCAATGACATCAAAGCACCAGGTCCTCTCACACGCTCAAAAGCTTCACATTTATCTAACTTTTGTGGGCACTATGCTTTTGTCTCCATTACAGAGCCCACTAAGGTAGATGAAGCATTTCTGGAGCCTGAGTGGATGTAGGCCATGCAATAAGAACTACATCAGTTCGAGCTCAACAATGTCTGGGAACTAGTCAAACATCTAGATCCTCGCAAGCACAATATTATTGGCACAAAGTGGGTCTACCGCAACAAGCAAGATGAAAATGGCCTTGTGGTGAGGAATAAGGCACGGCTTGTAGCTCAAGGCTACACATAGGTTGAAGGAATTGATTTCGATGAGACTTTTGCACCTGTTGCTAGACTTGAGGCTATTTGCATATTACTTGCTTATGCTAACCATCATGATATCACTTTATATCAAATGGATGTGAAAAGTGCATTCCTCAATGGTAAGCTTGAGGAAGAAGTATATGTTGCTCAACCCCCAGGTTTTGAAGATCCAAAGAATCCTGACAAAGTCTACAGGCTCAACAAGGCCCTCTATGGCCTCAAGCAGGCCCCACGGGCGTGGTATGATACCTTGAAGGAATTCCTCATGAAGAAAGGCTTCAAACCCGGTTCACTCGACCCTACTCTTTTCACTAAATCTTATGATGGTGAATTATTTGTGTGCCAAATATATGTTGATGATATTATCTTTGGTTGTACTGACCAACGTTATAGTGATGAATTTGCCTATATGATGAGTGAAGAATATCAAATGTCTATGATGGGAGAGTTGAAATTCTTCTTAGGTCTACAAATTCGTCAACAACGCAATGACATATTCATATCTCAGGAGAAATACCTCAAGGATGTACTGAGGAAATTCGGCATGCAAGATTGCAAAGGCGTCAAAATTCCTATGCCCACAAATGGCCATCTGTGCACTGATGAAAATGGTATTGACTTCGATCATAAGGTATACCGCTCCATGATTGGTTCTTTATTGTACCTATGTGCATCTACGCCAGATATAATGCTTAGTGTTTACATGTGTGCCCGATTTCAAGCTACACCGAAGGAATCGCACCATAAGGCTGTGAAGCATATTCTTCGATATCTAGCTCACACACCAACACTTGGATTATGGTACCCCAAGGGCTCAGCTTTTGATCTCATTGGATATTCTGACTCTGACTATGCTGGTGATCGTGTGGACCGCAAGTCAACATCTGGTACATGCCATTTCATTGGACGATCTTTGGTCTGTTGGTCCTCTAAGAAATAGAACTGCGTATCACTATCTACTGCTGAAGCTGAGTACATTGCCGATGGTTCTTGCTGTGCTCAATTGCTATGGATGAAGCAAACTCTCAAGGACTACGGCGTCAACATGAAGAATGTGCCTCTCTTCTGTGACAATGAGAGTGCCATCAAGATTGCTCACAACCCAGTTCAGCACTCGAAGACAAAGCACATTCAGATTCGTCATCATTTTCTTCGTGATCATGTGTTGAAGGGCGACATTTCTATTGAGCATGTGAAGACTGAAGAACAGCTAGCCGATATCTTCACAAAGCCCTTGGATGAGAAGAGATTTAGCAAGTTGCGGTGTGAGCTAAATATCCTAGAATCTTTGAATGTTCTTTGAAAAGGACACTCATCCTAACAATTATGCAAAATTGATGACTTAGATGTGCAACACATGAAGAAACGTTTTCAATCAATGAAGAATAACACTCTTAGTGTGAAGAAATTAACGAGGAATTTGATTCTCAGAACCCTATGATAATTGTACGTAGTGTCTGAAATCATCATTCTTATACGGTGGGTCACGCCACCACCAAAAGTTGAAATTCCTCAGTAGTTCATATTCTTCAACTTTGCATTGTCTTCACTGTTTCCGTCGTTTTTCTTCATTGGCTATATATATAAATATGAGTTTATGTCCTCTACAACATTCACTTATTGTTAATTCTTCAAGTTGGTTTTTCTGCTAAGTGAATGTGATCGGACCCTTCCCCTCTATGCTATACTCAACCCATTCTGTTCACAAATTCTTCATGTGCGTTCTATTTGAAGCTCGTTCAAAATCTTCACTATGTCCTTGTCAGCTGAAGAAATTGCGAACGGAACTTTAAAACCTATCTTATCTAAATTTTCGGCTTTGCCGCTCAAATCGTTCCGTATCCCACGATATACTTATCCACTCACCCACGATCTAACACAATCTCCACTTCTCACTACGTGGGTGACACATGTCATGCGAATGAGAAGGGTCAGGGGCACGTTCGTCCAATTTCTTCGGGCGAGCAGTTTTTCACCGTGGCTATAAATACCCCTCCTTCCCTTCCTCACTTCTTTTACTCCGCTCGATCTCTCTCTCCAGCTCGAGCTTCTCAAACCCTAGCGCCGCCGCTACTTCATCGCCACCGGTGAGGAAGAGCTTCACTGCCTCGACCTCGTCGCTGACGTACTCACGCCGACCGCGGAAATCTTCACTCCGCCGCCGCCGTAGTCGTCTTCCTCCGCCGAGTTAGTGCGTGGAAGATCTACAGGGACGAACTTCATCTCTACACCTCACTGTTCATCGTGTTCTTCGTCTAGGGTAATTAAAAGTTACTTTTACTACCCTCGTTGATTCGAATGATTATCTTCAAAATCTTCAAAGGTGTTTTTCTTCATAGCTTCACACACTAAACACCTCACAAGTCATCTGTTCTTGATTCATTTTTCTAAGCATCATTTTCTTCAAGATTCCTCAATTGTGTGGATCTTCGATCTATACAACTCTGGAACCTAAGACAAAGAATGCTTAGTGAAATTCTTCAAGACTCATCTGGTCAAATTCCTCAAACTTGTTCTTTTGAAAAACCTTCCGAGAATGCATATGACCTCTCCAAATTCCTCGCAACTATACTCTGTTCACAGGTACTCATGTCAGCTGCTGAATCACTAGGTTCTCATCAACTTAACTCATTTGCAGCGTTCCTCGAAGAAAAGTTGCATAATTCTTCAGAGAATTCGATTGTTCAAACTCCTCAACTGAAGAAAATGGCTGATGGTAAAAGGCCACAAGAAGGAGGAAAGAAGCCTGAGGTTATGACTGCCTTTGAGATCCCTGATGACATCTATGTTGGGTACTGCACACGTCCTGAGGAGGACAAAAATCAATGCAAGGTGCGCATTCAGAAGATAGAAAGGAGATGGGCAAGAGAATGGAGGGAGTACAGATATGTAACTCCAAGTACATGAAGAAATTCGCACTCAATCCTCCATGCCCAAGAGCTCCGTTGGCACCTGGCCAAATAGCAGATCCCACCAGCCTCAAGCGCGGTGAGGACTATCTTGATGAATGGGCCAACTGCCAAGCCAAGTTGGCTAAGCAAGCCAGAGAAGTAGTGAGGAAATTCAATGAAGACTCTGCTGCTACTGCTGCTGCCTCTGTTGAGGCCTCTGCTGTCAAGCCAAAGAAGGCTATGTCAAAGAAGCCTGCACGCAAACCTAGTGCTTCACCCACAATGCCCTCAAGGCCAAGCTCATCAGCAATGCCCTCACGGCCAGAATCCTCAAAGCCCTCACGGCCAATTCCTCATGCCGCTCCTGTTCCTCAAAAGTCCTCAACTCCTCCGCCAAAGTCTTCGGTGTTGGGGAACGTAGCAGAATTTTAAATTTTTTCTACGCATCACCATGATCAATCTATGGAGTCATCTAGAAACGAGGGAGAGAGGAGTGCATCTACATACCCTTGTAGATCGCGCACGGAAGCGTTCAAGAGAACGGGGTTGATAGAGTCGTACTCGTCGTGATCCAAATCACCGATGACCTAGCGCCGAACGGACGGCACCTCCGCGTTCAACACACGTACGGTTGGGAAGACGTCTCCTCCAACTTGATCCAGCAAGGGGGAAGGAGAGGTTGATGAAGATCCAGCAGCACGACGGCGTGGTGGTGGAAGCAACGGTGATCTCGGCAGGGCTTCGCCAAGCTCAGGGAGAGGGAGGAGTGTCACGGGAGGGAGAGGGAGGCGCCAAGGGCTAGGGTGCGGCTGCCCTCCCTCCACTATATATAGGACCCCTAGGGGGGGCGCCGGCCCTAGGAGATTGAATCTCCAAGGGGGGCGGCGGCCAAGGGGGGTGGAGTGCCCCTCAAGCCAAGTGGGGCACCCCCACCCCTAGGGTTTCCAACCCTAGGCGCAGGGGGAGGCCCATGGGGGGCGCACCAGCCCACTAGGGGCTTGTTCCCCTCCCACTTTAGCCCATGGGCCCCTCCAGGATAGGTGGCCCCACCCGGTGGACCCCCGGGACCCTTCTGGTGGTCCCGGTACAATACCGATTACCCCCGAAACCTTCCTGATGGTCGAAACTTGACTTCCTATATATAAATCTTCACCTTCGGACCATTCCGGAACTCCTCGTGACGTCTGGGATCTCATCCGAGACCCCGAACAACTTTCGGGTTACTGCATACTAATATCTCAACAACCCTAGTGTCACCGAACCTTAAGTGTGTAGACCCTATGGGTTCGGGAGACACACAGACATGACCGAGACGACTCTCCGGTCAATAACCAACAGCGGGATCTGGATACCCATGTTGGCTCCCACATGCTCCTCGATGATCTCATCGGATTGTCGAGGATTCAATCAATCCTGTATACAATTCCCTTTGTCAATCGGTACGATACTTGCCCGAGACTCGATCGTCGGTATCCCAATACCTTGTTCAATCTCGTTACTGGAAATTCACTTTACTCGTACCGTAATGCATGATCCCGTGATCAACCACTTGGTCACATTGAGCTAATTATGATGATGCATTACCGAGTGGGCCCAGAGATACCTCTCCGTCATACGGAGTGACAAATCCCAGTCTCGATTCGTGCCAACCCAACAGACACTTTCGGAGATACCTGTAGTGTACCTTTATGGTCACCCAGTTACGTTGTGACGTTTGGCACACCCAAAGCACACCTACGGTATCCGGGAGTTGCACAATCTCATGGTCTAAGGAAATGATACTTGACATTCGGAAAAGCTATAGCAAACGAACTACATGATCTTTGAGCTATGCTTAGGATTGGGTCTTGTCCATCACATCATTCTCCTAATGATGTGATCCCATTATCAATGACATCCAATGTCCATAGTTAGGAAACCATGACTATCTTTTGATCAACGAGCTAGTCAACTAGTGGCTCACTAGGGACGTGTTGTGGTCTATGTATTCACACATGTATTACGATTTCCGGATAACACAATTATAGCATGAACAATAGACAATGATCATGAACAAAGAAATATAATAATAACCATTTTATTATTGCCTCTAGGGCATATTTCCAACAGTCTCCCACTTGCACTAGAGTCAATAGTCTAGTTACATTGTGATGAATCAAACACCCATGCAGTTCTGGTGTTGATCATGTTTTGCTCTAGGGAGAGGTTTAGTCAACGGATCTGCCACATTCAGGTCCGTATGTACTTTACAAATATCTATGTCTCCATTTTGAACACTTTCACGAATGGAGTTGAAGCGACGCTTGATATGCCTGGTCTTCCTGTGAAACCTGGGCTCCTTGGCAAGGGCAATAGCTCCAGTGTTGTCACAGAAGAGAGTCATCGGGCCCGACGCATTGGGTATGACTCCTAGGTCGGTAATGAACTCCTTCACCCAGATTGCCTCTTGTGCTGCCTCCGAGGCTGCCATGTACTCCGCTTCACATGTAGATCCCGCCACAACGCTTTGCTTGCAACTGCACCAGCTTACTGCCCCACCATTCAAAATATACACGTATCCGGTTTGTGACTTAGAGTCATCCAGATCTGTGTCGAAGCTAGCATCGACGTAACCCTTTACGACGAGCTCTTCGTCACCTCCATAAACGAGAAACATATCCTTAGTCCTCTTCAGGTACTTCAGGATATTCTTGACCGCTGTCCAGTGTTCCATGCCAAGATTACTTTGGTACCTTCCTACCAAACTTACGGCAAGGTTTACATCAGGTCTGGTACACAACATAGCATACATGATAGACCCTATGGCCGAGGCATAGGGGACGACACTCATCTTTTCTCTATCTTCTGCCGTGGTCGGGCATTGAGCCGTGCTCAATCTCGTACCTTGCAATACAGGCAAGAACCCCTTCTTTGACTGATCCATTTTGAACTTCTTCAATATCTTGTCAAGGTACGTACTCTATGAAAGACCAATGAGGCATCTCGATCTATCTCTATAGATCTTGATGCCTAATATATAAGCAGCTTCTCCAAGATCCTTCATTGAAAAACACTTGTTCAAGTAGGCCTTTATGCTTTCCAAGAATTCTATATCATTTCCCATCAACAGTATGTCATCCACATACAATATGAGAAATGCTACAGAGCTCCCACTCACTTTCTTGTAAATGCAGGCTTCTCCATAAGTCCGCGTAAACCCAAACACTTTGATCATCTCATCAAAGCGAATGTTCCAACTCCGAGATGCTTGCACCAGCCCATAAATCAAGCATTGGAGCTTGCACACCTTGTCAGCATTCTTAGGATCGACAAAACCTTCCGGCTGCATCATATACAATTCTTCCTTAAGGAAACCATTAAGGAATGCCGTTTTGACGTCCATTTGCCATATCTCATAATCATAGAATGTGGCAATTGCTAACATGATTCGGACGGACTTCAGCTTCGCTACGGGTGAGAAAGTCTCATCGTAGTCAACCCCTTGAACTTGTCGATAACCCCTAGCGACAAGCCGAGCTTTATAGATGGTTACATTACCATCCGCGTCTGTCTTCTTCTTAAAGATCCATTTATTTTCTATGGCTCGCCGATCATTGGGCAAGTCAGTCAAAGTCCATACTTTGTTTTCATACATGGATCCTATCTTGGATTTCAGGGCTTCCAGCCATTTGTCAGAATCCGGGTCCGCCATCGCGTCTTCATAGTTCGAAGGTTCACCGTTGTCTAACAACATGATTTCCAAGACAGGGTTGCCGTACCACTCTGGTGCGAAACATGTCCTTGTGGACCTACGAAGTTCAGTAGCAACTTGATCTGAAGTTTCATGATCATCATCATTAACTTCCTCTCTAGTCGGTGCAGGCACCTCAGGAACAATTTCCTGAGCTGCGCCACTCTCCGGTTCAAGAGGTAATACTTCATAAAGTTCTACTTTCCTCCCACTTATTTCTTTCGAGAGAAACTCTTTCTCTAGAAAGGATCCATTCTTGGCAACAAAGATCTTGCCTTCGGATCTGAGATAGAAGGTATACCCAATAGTTTCTTTAGGGTATCCTATGAAGACGCATTTTTCCGACTTGGGTTCGAGCTTTTCAGGTTGAAGTTTCTTGACATAAGCATCGCATCCCCAAACTTTTAGAAACGACAGCTTAGGTTTCTTCCCAAACCATAATTCATACGGTGTCATCTCAACGGATTTCGACGGAGCCCTATTTAAAGTGAATGCGGCAGTCTCTAAAGCATAGCCCCAAAATGACAGCGGTAAATCAGTAAGAGACATCATAGATCACACCATATCCAATAGAGTGCGATTACGACGTTCGGACACACCATTACGCTGAGGTGTTCCAGGCGGCATGAGTTGTGAAACTATTCCACATTTCCTTAAGTGTGTGCCAAATTCGTGACTCAAGTATTCTCCCCCATGATCTGATCATAAGAACTTGATTTTTCTATCACGTTGATTCTCAACCTCACTCTAAAATTCCTTGAACTTTTCAAAGGTCTCAGACTTGTGTTTCATTAAGTAGACATACCCATATCTACTCAAGTCATCAGTGAGGGTGAGAACATAATGATAGCCACCGCAAGCCACAACACTCATTGGACCACACACATCAGTATGTATGATTTCCAATAAGTTGGTTGTTCGCTCCACTGTTCATGAGAACGGAGTCTTGGTCATTTTACCCATGAGGCATGGTTCACACGTGTCAAATGATTTGTAATCAAGAGACTCCAAAAGCCCATATGCATGGAGCTTCTTCATGCGTTTGACACCTATGTGACCAAGGCGGCAGTGCCACAAGTATGTGGGACTATCATTATCAACCTTACATCTTTTGGTATTCACACTATGAATATGTGTAACATTACGCTCAAGATTCATTAAGAATAAACCATTCACCAGCGGGGCATGACCATAAAACATATCTCTCATATAAATAGAACAACCATTATTCTCGGATTTAAATGAGTAGCCATCTTGAATTAAACGAGATCCTGATACAATGTTCATGCTCAAAGCTGACACTAAATAACAATTATTGAGGTTTAAAACTAATCCCGTAGGTAAATGTAGAGGCAGCGTGCCGACGGCGATCACATCGACCTTGGAACCATTCCCGACGCGCATCGTCACCTCGTCCTTCGCCAGTCTCCGCTTATTCCGCAGCTCCTGCTTTGAGTTACAAATGTGAGCAACCGCACCGGTATCAAATACCCAGGAGCTACTACGAGTACTGGTAAGGTACACATCAATTACATGTATATCACATATACCTTTAGTGTTGCCGGCCTTCTTGTCCGCTAAGTATTTGGGGCAGTTCCGCTTCCAGTGACCACTTCCCTTGCAATAAAAACACTCAGTCTCAGGCTTGGGTCCATTCTTTGACTTCTTCCCGGCAGCTTGCTTACCGGGCGCGGCAACTCCCTTGCCGTCCTTCTTGAAGTTCTTTTACCCTTGCCTTTCTTGAACTTAGTGGTTTTATTCACCATCAACACTTGATGTTCCTTTTTGATTTCCACCTCCGCTGATTTCAGCATTGAATATACCTCAGGAATGGTCTTTTCCATCCCCTGCATATTGAAGTTCATCACAAAGCTCTTGTAGCTTGGTGGAAGTGACTGAAGGATTCTGTCAATGACCGCATCATCCGGGAGATTAACTCCCAGCTGAGTCAAGCGGTTATGCAACCCAGACATTTTGAGTATGTGCTCACTGACAGAACTATTTTCCTCCATCTTACAACTGAAGAACTTGTCAGAGACTTCATATCTCTCGACCCGGGCATGAGCTTGGAAAACCATTTTTAGCTCTTCGAACATCTCATATGCTCCGTGTCTCTCAAAACGCTTTTGGAGCCCCGGTTCTAAGCTGTAAAGCATGCCGCACTGAATGAGGGAGCAATCATCAGCACGTGACTGCCAAGCGTTCATAACGTCTTGGTTCTCTGGGATGGGTGCGTCACCTAGCGGTGCTTCTAGGACATAATCTTTCTTGGCAGCTATGAGGATGATCCTCAGGTTCCGGACCCAGTCCGTATAGTTGCTGCCATCATCTTTCAGCTTGGTTTTCTCTAGGAACGCGTTGAAGTTGAGGGCAACATTAGCGTGGGCCATTTGATCTATAAGACATAGTGTAAAGATTTTAGACTAAGTTCATGATAATTAAGTTCATCTAATCAAATTATTCAATGAACTCCCACTCAGATAGACATCCCTCTAGTCATCTAAGTGAAACATGATCCGACTCAACTAGGTCGTGTCCGATCATCACGTGAGACGGACTAGTCAACATCGGTGAACATCTTCATGTTGATCATATCTTCTATACGACTCATGCTCGACCTTTCGGTCTTCCGTGTTCCGAGGCCATGTCTGTACATGCTAGGCTCGTCAAGTCAACCTAAGTGTATTGCGTGTGTAAATCTGGCTTACACCCGTTGTATTCGAACGTTAGAATCTATCACACCCGATCATCACGTGGTGCTTCGAAACAACGAACCTTCGCAACGGTGCACAGTTAGGGGGAACACTTTCTTGAAATTATTACGAGGGATCATCTTATTTAAGCTACCGTCGTTCTAAGCAAATAAGATGCAAAACATGATAAACATCACATGCAATCAAATAGTGACATGATATGGCCAATATCATTTGCTCCTTTTGATCTCCATCTTCGGGGCTTCATGATCATCATTGTCACCGGCATGACACCATGATCTCCATCATCATGATCTCCATCATCGTGTCTTCTTGAAGTTGTCTCGTCATCTATTACTTCTACTACTATGGCTAACGCTTTAGCAATAAAGTAAAGTAATTACATGACGTTTATGTTGACACGCAGGTCATAAATAAATAAAGACAACTCCTATGGCTCCTGCCGGTTGTCATACTCATCGACATGCAAGTCGTGATTCCTATTACAAGAACATGATCAATCTCATACATCACATATATCATTCATCACATCCTTTTGGCCATATCACATCACACGGCACATGCTGCAAAAACAAGTTAGACGTCCTCTAATTGTTGTTGCAAGTTTTTACGTGGCTGCTATAGGTTTCTAGCAAGAACGTTTCTTACCTACGCCAAAACCACAACGTGATATGACAATTTCTATTTACCCTTCATAAGGACCCTTTTCATCGAATCCGATCCGACTAAAGTGGGAGAGACAGACACCCGTCAGCCACCTTATGCAACTAGTGCATGTCAATCGGTGGAACCAGTCTCACGTAAGCGTACGTGTAAGGTCGGTCCGGGCCGCTTCATCCCACGATGCCGCCGAATCAAGATAAGACTAGTAACGGCAAGCAAATTGACAATATCCACGCCCACAACTGCTTTGTGTTCTACTCGTGCATAGAAACTACGCATAGACCTAGCTCATGATGCCACTGTTGGGGAACGTAGCAGAATTTTAAAATTTTCTACGCATCACCAAGATCAATCTATGGAGTCATCTAGAAACGAGGGAGAGAGGAGTGCATCTACATACCCTTGTAGATCGCGCGCGGAAGCGTTCAAGAGAACGGGGTTGATGGAGTCGTACTCGTCGTGATCCAAATCACCGATGACCTAGCGCCGAACGGACGGAACCTCCGCATTCAACACACGTACGGTTGGGAAGACGTCTCCTCCAACTTGATCCAGCAAGGGGGAAGGAGAGGTTGATGAAGATCCAGCAGCACGACGGCGTGGTGGTGGAAGCAACGGTGATCTCGGCAGGGCTTCGCCAAGCTCAGGGAGAGGGAGGAGTGTCACGGGAGGGAGAGGGAGGCGCCAGGGGCTAGGGTGCGGCTGCCCTCCCTCCCCCCACTATATATAGGACCCCTAGGGGGGCGCCGGCCCTAGGAGATTGAATCTCCAAGGGGGGCGGCGGCCAAGGGGGTGGAGTGCCCCCCAAGCCAAGTGGGGCGCCCCCACCCCTAGGGTTTCCAACCCTAGGCGCAGGGAGAGGCCCATGGGGGGCGCACCAGCCCACTAGGGGCTGGTTCCCCTCCCACTTTAGCACATGGGGCCCTCCAGGATAGGTGGCCCCACCCGGTGGACCCCCGGGACCCTTCCGGTGGTCCCGGTACAATACCGATTACCCCCGAAACCTTCCCGATGGCCGAAACTTGACTTCCTATATATAAATCTTCACCTCCGGACCATTCCGGAACTCCTCGTGACGTCCGGGATCTCATCCGAGACCCCGAACAACTTCCGGGTTACCATATACTAATATCTCAACAACCCTAGCGTCACCGAACCTTAAGTGTGTAGACCCTACGGGTTCGGGAGACACACAGACATGACCGGGACGACTCTCCGGTCAATAACCAACAGCGGGATCTGGATACCCATGTTGGCTCCCACATGCTCCTCGATGATCTCATCGGATGAACCATGATGTTGAGGATTCAATCAATCCCGTATACAATTCCCTTTGTCAATCGATACGTTACTTGCCCGAGACTCGATCGTCGGTATCCCAATACCTCGTTCAATCTCATTACCGGCAAGTCACTTTACTCGTACCGTAATGCATGATCCCGTGATCAACCACTTGGTCACATTGAGCTCATTATGATGATGCATTACCGAGTGGGCCAGAGATACCTCTCCGTCATACGGAGTGACAAATCCCAGTCTCGATTCGTGCCAACCCAACAGACACTTTCGGAGATACCTGTAGTGTACCTTTATAGTCACCCAGTTACGTTGTGACGTTGGCACACCCAAAGCACTCCTACGGTATCCGGGAGTTGCACAATCTCATGGTCTAAGGAAATGATACTTGACATTCGGAAAAGCTATAGCAAACGAACTACACGATCTTTGAGCTATGCTTAGGATTGGGTCTTGTCCATCACATCATTCTCCTAATGATGTGATCCCGTTATCAATGACATCCAATGTCCATAGTCAGGAAACCATGACTATCTTTTGATCAACGAGCTAGTCAACTAGAGGCTCACTAGGGACGTGTTGTGGTCTATGTATTCACACATGTATTACGATTTCCGGATAACACAATTATAGCATGAACAATAGACAATTATCATGAACAAAGAAATATAATAATAACCATTTTATTATTGCCTCTAGGGCATATTTCCAACATTCGGTAGCTCCGACTAAATCCTCAGCACCTGTGCATCTTGCCTCGTGCCAAAGGACTGCAGGCATATCTATTGCCTCAGGTGTCTCAACAAGTTCCTCAGCTGCACCAAGTTCCTCAGCTGGCCCCTCACTATTGAAGACAAAGTCAACTGCTGGACGCGGTCCTCGACCAAGTCCTCAGAAGAAGCAAGTCACTTTCCAAGTGCCGTCTGAAGAAGATGAATCTGATGATGATGAACTTGCAGAAATCATCAGAGACAGGCAAGTCAGGGCCGCTAGAGCCAAGGGAACAGAGGTGCCACTGCTTTTGGATCCCAAGTTGATCCTCGAATACATTGATGTTTGGCACAAGGACCCCAACACTCCCATGCCTGACTTCAAGCTGACTCCTGACCAAAGTCACATGCTGACCCACTTCATTCAAGAAGAGAAGTGGAAATTTGAGAAGGCCAGGCAGATCAAGAAAGCGCAGTACAAGAAAGAGCGCTATCTGAAGAAAAACATTATCTCTATGACAACTGAAGAACTTGTCACTATTCAAGCTGAGATCAAGAAACTCAGTGATGACTTTGACGCATATCGCGCTGATTGTCTTGGAGCCAAGGTTCGTTTTGTAAAACTTACGGATAACTTCACTTCCACTGTTGCAGCCCCAACGCAACAAGACATTCCCCAGGCTGAAGCCTACTGAAGAAAATGCCAGCACCGCTGATGACAATCAGGCTGCTGAAGAAAATGTGAGTTCCAGGGCTGATGACTGCATTCCAACCGCTGAAGAAATTGCCAGGGCACCCACTAGTGGTGCGCCTGAAGAAAATGAAGAAAATCAACCAGATTCCTCTACTCCTCCTGCGCCTACACCAACTCCAATCCTTCCATCTGCATCAGATGTGAAGAAGACCAAGGATGCAGAGCGTGCTACAGTGAAGAAAAGGAAAGCATCAGCTGCTTCAGATTCTTCAGCTCCGAAGAAGATGAAGCCTATGACAAGTTCATTTGCTAATCCGATTGATGATGTTCCCATCTCAACCAGGCCATCAAAGGACCTTGTTCCTTTTGATGAAGAATATGTGATCCCCAGCGGATCTGATGAAGAAACTCCTTCTGCTGCTTCGTTTGAGCAGTTGGATGAAGAAATTGAAGTGGTTGCGATCCCTTCAACACCTGTCATCTCTTCGCCCATGCCTCAGTTCACAGTTAAAGAGGCTAGCATTGAAGAAATGGAAGATGAAGATGTGGATGTTGGCTGCTCCACACCCGTAATCAGTGATGAATTCTGGGAAAGTCAGCATCCAAACTCTCCAATATTCACACCGCTGCAGCAAATACCTCAGTCCCCCGCACAAACTGTTCAAATGGGCTCTGAAGAAACCCACCCCACTTCATCTGTGCATGAGGAAATTCCAGCCACTAGTGCTGAAGAAAATGCTGCTGCTGAACATCTGAAGACGCAGACCGCCACTAAAGAGGAACCAGAAATTCCTCATCCTGAAGAACCTGTGATTGAAATTCCTGAGGTCGTGATGCAACTCACTGACACTCCTCTGCCGAAGCCAAAGGATCCATTCTCACGCAAGCAAAAGTTGAAGGCTGATGATTTCTTCGGCGAGCATGTATTCTTCAAAGATTACAACCCATATAACTCTGCTCGCATTAGGAAGAGGCGTTTCTAGACTACTAGCCAAGCCAATTTCTATTCCTCAGTGTTGTTTAACAAGGAGAAAATCTTCTATCATGAGCATATTCCTCACGTGGATATGGAATCTCTGTCGTGCTCGCACTAGTCCTCAGCGTTCTTCATGATGCTGGACTGTTAAACTTTTGTTCTGACATCTGCAATTGGAATGAAGAACTGATTCTTCAATTTTATGCAACGCTGCACATCACAGGAGATGCTGAAGATGTGAATTCATGGGTGCTAGACTGGATGTCTGAAAATACTCACTACACTGCACCAGCCTCTGAATTGCTTCATGCCTTACCACTCAGTCCTCCCCTTGAAGAAGCTCGTTGCATCTACAATGAACCCGAGCTTACAAATCATTACATGCAAGTGCTGATGAAACCTTTGAAGCCAGGTCAAGCACCAAGAACCAAATTCCTCGTGAAGGAATTGCTTTACGTGCCCAGAACTGTCTATCATATTCTTACGAGGACAATCAGTCCTATCAAAGGCCACGACTCATCTGATGAGGAAATTGTTGGCATCATGAAGAATCTGGTATTCAACATCGTTCATGGCATTCCTGTCAATTATCACGATTTCTTCATGAGGACTCTAGCAAATGTTGCACTATCTCCATTTTGAGCTGAAGCCTTATGCACCTTGGATTATGAGATTCCTCAGGACAAGGTCTTCACTCACCTACAAAGCTGATTTTTAGAATCACCTCAGCTACTTGCCCCCAATTGAAGTCCTCAAACAGACTTATTCCTTAGTTGATGGAAAGGGCAAGGCACCAGCTGTTATAGATGAAGGCATTCGTCCATTGGGTGGTCAATTTCGCAAAGCTGCTTCTTATTCCACCAATGATGACTCTGCCACACATGACTCTACTAATGCACCCAAGTCTACTCCTGAAGCCACTGCTCCGCGCATGATGACTGACCGTGAACTTCTGCTTAGTCTTCACCAGAAGGTGGATCGAAATCACAAATGGGTTAAGCGTCAGTTTGGTTCATTTCTTCACAACATGACTGCTACACACAATGCAGTGAAGAAAAACCATTACTACCTCCATCAAGTCTTCGGTCGCACCTGGGCAATCCTGTCACATCTATATGGTGAAGAAGATCTGAAGAAAATGGGTCTCAATGAAGATTTTGACTGGTTTGCACCTCCACCGAAGAAATTCAAGAAGGTCAAGGTTCCTTCTCTGGTGGCCAGTTCATATTCTTCATCGCGCGACACTGATGAAAATGAAGACTTGGATGACACTGCGGCAGGCCCTACTACAACAAATGACCCCAACAACGCTGGCGCTCCTTTATCAACTTGATATTCTTCAGGGGCGTTAGTCCTCATATTCGATCCTTTTGGTCATTTGATGACAAAGGGGGAGAATTTTGAGTTAGTCTTCAAGCGGGTCTTTCTATATGGGCGTTTTTTAAGTTACAACTCTCGTTCTTCTGAGGCCTTTATTGGATCGAGTTGTAAACTTAAACCCGATGGTGCTCTGATACTCTTGATGCGTTTTTCTGCATGCTTATTCCTCGTTAAATATTATTGCACGCATGCTGAATTACATTAGTCACCATATTTCATCATGCATTTCAAATTCTTCACGGTTATATGTCAAATGCGTGTATGAATTACAAGATATAGGGGGAGATCTCCATGATTCAACCCTTCAAGTGTGCATTGCTTCAAAAGCAAATTCCTCACTATGCACATCTTCAGGGGGAGTTCTTCTATATCTTGCAATCAAATTCCTCAACATTGGTATTTACACTTCATATGTTTATCCCCGTTGAAAACTTAACCTATATTGTCATTAATCACCAAAAAGGGGGAGATCGTAAGTGCATCTAGTGCCCCTTAGTGATTTTGGTGTATTGAAGACTTATAGGTTAAGGGACTAATGCGTTTGTGAGTGTACACAGGTCTATAAGCCTATGAGGAGTTTGATATTTACAGAGAAAGTCGACCCCTAAAAATAAAGTTCTTCGACTGAAGACTTTGTATTTCTGAAGACTTTCTGAAGACTTTGAAAGTGAAGAAATTGGTGTGACATTGAAGACTTAGTATTCATTCGAGGAACATGAAGCGTGAAGACTTTTGTTTTCGTAGTTTAATTTTCTCTTTCTTGAGTCATAGGAAACACCGTACTGTTAAAGGGGGTCGAGGAAATACTAAGGAAAATTTCCATGTGATGCTCAACTCAAAATCCTACACCTACCAATCCCTTCGAGTGAAGCCATTGGAAATCTCATACAGTCCAGTCATATTCTTCAGTGACAGAGACGAAGTTCTTCTGGTCTCCGAGGAATTTGTTCTGACTGAGGAGTTAGGAATTCGCCAGTGCGGATTGCCTACACAGTGAGGAACATGATAGCCCTGAGGATTTTGCTACTCAAAATTCCGACCGTTGCTGTGCTATGCGTCAGCTATCCCAAAATATCTATCCACCTAACGGTCATATCATTCAAGGGCATTTATTTCTTATCATGTCGGACTGCTCCCTAGGCTATAAATAGCCGCCCCCTACAACCACTAGCTGGTTGGCTGCTCCGAGAGAAACTGACACTTGTCATTTGAGAGCAACTCATCCTCTGAGGACTTTGAGCAAAAATCATCAAGTGAGGAAAAACCCAAAACCCAAACACCTACAAACTCCAAGTGATTAAGCATCACTAAAGAGATTGATCCAGCGTGGATCCGACGCTTGTTACCTTTGAAGACTATGCTTCTTCCAGACGGTTAGGCGTCATGGTCTAGAGCATCCAAGAGGAATTGTGGATCGCCGAGTGACCAAGTTTGTGAAGGTTTGGAAGTCTCCTGAAGACTTACCACGAGTGATTGGGCGAGGTCTGTGTGACCTTAGCTCAAGGATAATACGGTGAGGGCTGGGTGTCCTGAGCTGCGTGTTCAGGACTGGGTGTCCGGGACTGTGTGTCCTCGAGTTTAAATACTCAGCCGCTCCAACCAGACGTACAACTGAGACAACAGTTGGAACTGGTCTACCAAATCATTGTCTTCAGCAAGCTTACTGGTTCCAATTCCTCAACTCCTTCATTTCCTCATAACTGTGCTGTGTGTTTGTTCATATCTGTGTTTGAAGACTTTGACTGAAGACTTTCTCAATTTCCTCAGTTCAATTTCTTTAGTCTGTTTGTCTTCATCCTGTGTTATCCTGTGTTTACGCTTCCTGTACTCTGCGCCTGTCTTCATTTCATCATGATGACTGTGCTTGTACTCTGTTATGTTTACCTTTGAGTACTTATTCCGCTGCTAGTAGTTCTTCGCTAAGGAATTTCCTCACCGGCAAATTCCTCAGTGAAGAATTGCATAAAAATCGCCTATTCACCCCCTCTAGTCGATATAACGCACTTTCAAGGAAGCATTGACTATGTTAGTAAGTCAATTTGTCTCACCACCCCGGAGGGAAAAAGGATCAAGTATATATCTAGGCATGTGCCAAGAAGTAGCCAAGTAAATACCCTCACGGGAGTTGTTCAGGAGGAAGTTCCTGTAGTAAAGGATTACCCGGATGTTTTCCCAGAGGAGTTACCAGGCATGCCACCGGATCGGGATATTGAGTTTTTGATAGAGCTATTGCCAGGCACAGGGCCAATATCCAAGAGACCCTATAGGATGCCCGCGAATGATCTGGAGGAGATTAAGAAACAGATCAAGGAGTTATTGGAGAAATGTTACATTCGACGGAGTTCATCACCATGGGGAGCCCCAGTGCTTTTGGTTGAGAAGAAGGATAAGTCCCTAAGAATGGTTGTTGATTATCGGGCCTTGAATGAAGTGACAATTAAGAACAAGTACCCATTGCCGATGATCAATGATCTGTTTGACCAGCTGCAAGGAGCTAAGGTGTTTTCGAAGATCGATCTGCGATCAGGGTACCACCAGTTGAAGATTCGAGAGACGGATATACCCAAGACATCATTCACCACACGGTACGGGCTGTATGAATATATGGTCATGTCATTTGGACTGACTAACGCCCCTGCCTATTTCATGAGCATGATGAACAAAGTATTCATGGAATATTTGGATAAGTTTGTTGTGGTGTTCATTGATGTTATAATGGTATATTCGAAGGATGAAGAGGAGCACAAGGAGCATTTGTGTTTAGTTCTCGAGAAACTCAGGGAACATCAGTTGTATGCCAAGTTCAGCAAATTCGAGTTTTGGTTGAAGGAAGTCGGATTCCTTGGACATGTTATATCAGGAGAAGGTATAGCAGTAGATCCCACCAAGGTTCAGTCAGTCACTGAATGGTTGGCACCCACTTCAGTTAGCGAGATCCGCAGTTTTCTTGGACTCGCAGGATACTATCGGAGATTCATTGAGAAGTTTTCCAAGATCGCGAAGCCAATGACAGAATTGTTGAAGAAGGATACCAAGTTTAAATGGACAGAAGATTGTGAGGCAAGTTTCCAGGAGCTAAAGAAACGTTTGACTACAGCCCCATTGCTGACACTGCCAGATATACGCAAGGATTTCCAAGTGTATTGTGACGCCTCTCGCTTAGGGCTTGGAAGTGTGCTTATGCAGGACGGAAGAGTTGTTTCGTATGCCTTGCGACAACTGAAACCGCACGAGTTGAATTATGCCACGCATGATTTGGAGTTAACAGCCGTAGTGCATGCATTGAAGACTTGGAGGCATTACCTTATTGGAAACCATTGTGATGTGTACACGGATCATAAGAGTTTGAAGTACATCTTCACCCAGAAGGAACTAAACCTTAGGCAGAGGAGATGGTTGGAGCTCATAAAGGATTATGACATGAAGCTTCACTATCATCCAGGAAAGGCCAATGTTATAGTAGACGCTTTGAGCCGGAAGAGTTATGCTAATACCCTAGAGAGCACGGGATTTCCGAAGGAGTTAGCAGAGGATCTCCGGGAACTACGTTTGGAGATTGTTCCTAGAGGTTTTGTTGCAACAATGGAGGTTCACTCTACATTGTTAGGAAAGATTCGAGAAGCTCAGAAGGAGGACAAAGAGATTGCTGAGATAAAAGAGAAAATGAGCGAAGGAAAGGCCAAAGGTTTTCATGAGGATGAGCACGACACTTTGTGGTCTGAGGACCGTGTTTATGTGCCCAATAACACAGAGATCGGGAAATTAATACTACAGGAGGCTCATGACTCACCATACTCGATACACCCCGGAAACACTAAGATGTATTTGGATTTGAAGGAACGTTTCTGGTGGACAGGGATGAAGAAGGATATCGCCGAGTATGTAGCCGTATGTGATGTATGTCAGAGAGTGAAGGCAGAGCATCAAAAGCTAGTAGGATTATTACAGCCTATGCCGATACCCGGATGGAAGTGGGATAAACTTGGCATGGATTTTATCACCGGATTTCCCAGGACCAAATCAGGTTATGATTCTATATGGGTAGTAGTTGACCGCTTGACCAAAGTGGCACACTTTATCCCATGAAAACAACTTATACTAGTGCCAAACTGGCCAAGATATATATGACCAGGATTGTATGTCTGCATGGAGTTCCGAGGACTATCGTATCGGATAGAGGGACACAGTTTACCTCAAAGTTTTGGCATCAGTTACACCAGACTTTGGGAACGAGATTGGAGTTTAGTACAACATTTCACCCGCAGACGAATGGACAGACCAAGAGAGTCAATCAGATTCTGGAGGACATGTTGAGAGCCTGTGCGCTAGATTATGGATCTAGTTGGGATGACAATTTGCCTTATGCAGAGTTCTCATACAACAATAGTTACCAAGCCAGTTTGAAAATGGCACCGATTGAAGCCCTGTATGAACGAAGGTGCAGAACACCGTTAATGTGGGATGAAGTTGGAGACCGACAATTGTTTGGACCAGACTTGATCAAAGAGTCTGAGGAGAAAGTTAAACTGATTCGAGATAGACCAAAGATAGCCCAGTCCAGACAGAAGAGTTATGCAGATTCAAAAGGCAAGGAGGTAACCTATGAAATTGGAGACAGAGCATACCTGCGAGTATCACCTTTGCAAGGAGTGAAAACCTTTTGGAGTTAAGGGAAAGTTAGCCCCGAGATTTGTAGGACCGTATCGTGTTTTGGAACAGATGGGAGAAGTTGCCTACAAGTTGGAGTTACCTAAAGGACTATCAGGAGTTCACGATGTGTTTCACGTTTCCCAGTTGAAGAAGTGCCATGCTGAGATGGCCGATATACCGCTAAGAGATACCATACCCCTGGAGGCGATTCAGTTGGACAATGATTTGACTTATGAGGAGCAGCCAGTCAAGATTTTGGAGTTTGCCAGTCGAGTCACCCGCAGCAAGGTTATTAAGTTTTGCAAAGTTCAATGGAGCCACCATACCGAGGATGAAGCCACCTGGGAACGAGAGGATGACCTTCGCAGAGACCACCCACACCTATTTTCTAGCCAACCCAAATCTCGAGGGCAAGATTCATCTTAAGGGGGGTAGGTTTGTAACATCCCAAATTTTCAATTTGGAATGTTATGCATTAGATCATCATTGCATACCATATTTTATTGCATTTTGGTTGATCCTAGAAATTCTAAGCAACTCAAGGACCCACGGAGAGAGTTGAGGATTTTGTTATTTTCATATTTGAGCTTTTCTCGAATTATGAAAAGAGGATCGTTTGATTTTAATTTTATTTCTCTGAAATATTTCTTTTATAAAAAAATAAAAGAGAGAGGATAAAATGACTTCCTCAAAATAAAGAAATACCAGAGATTTAGTATTAAAATCAAATAAGTTTTTATTTCAGAGTTTTATTGCTATTTTATTTGAATTAGGAAAAATACGCGTTTTTCAAAATTGCATTTAGGCCCAAATAAATGTTCACTTTGTCCAGCTTATTTTTAGAGGAATGGGAAATTTATTTCGGAATTTTTGGAGTCCGTTTAGTATTTCTTTTCTTTCTTTTTCTGCACGCCCGAATTATATGTAAAAAAAACGCGAACCGACGTAACCGGGCCGTGTCCGTCTAGGACTCTTGGCCCGTCCGGCCTTATAAGCTGGGGAGCCGCCCCATCAGCCCACCCCGCACCCCCGCCGAAACCCTAGCCCGCCCGAGCCGCTCGAGCCGCGCGCCGCCGCTCGCGCGCGCTACCGCCTCGCCGCCGCACGCCCCGCCGCCGCCCGCAGCCGCCCCGCACGTTGGAGCCGCGCCGCCGCCTCGCCGCCCGCCCGCCGGAGCCGCTCGCCGCCGCTGCCGGTAACCGCCGCCACCGCCGTTGTTTTTCTACGGAAAAACCGATCGGTTTTTTAGAACCCGCGATTTTATTTTTTTAGTAGATTGGTTTATTTTTTTGGTTTAGTTGTTTAGCAGACATTTGCCCGCACATTCGTTTTTATGAACGGTTTTCACCTTTTAGCCGCAGACAGCGAACGCTCGTTCGTTAGCCTGTTCGTCAGTTTTCTTTAATCGGATTTTTCTGCGATTATTTCTGATCGCGATTTCTGATCCGAATTTTGTTCTAGTTTATCTTTTCGCTTGTTAGTCAGAATCAGGCGATTCAAATGCCTAGATCTTCGTCTCGAGACCCTCTTTCCGTTTAACCAACTTGAACAAGCTTTTGCTACTTTAAATTTGACCTAGGTCCAGATTAGTAAACGGATCTTGTTTCTTTCGCCGTTTGAGTTTCGTTGCTCCGTTCGATTTGATTCTTTTTGCAAACCGGAGTTCTTAAGTTGAACTTTCTGGTTAGATCTTCTTATTTGAGTTTTACCCGTGTTTCTTTGCTTGATTGCTTATGTATGCTATTGTTTGCTTGCGATAGAATTCCCAGAGTGCGAAGCGTGTTATTTGGAGTCTTTAGGTTACGCGAATCGTTAGCAAGGCAAGTAACACTTTGATCATACCCCTTTATCACCCAGTTTTTATGCATTAGTTCCAATCCTCAAACATTGCATGATTAGGATGCTATTAACATGTGGGTTGGGAAGTAGTTGATGAGGTAGAACCTATTGCCCTGTTACATTCAATCCCTTCGGAGTTACTTCTACGCGTTGCTTATATTGCTATGCTATGCTCGTAGACGTGGTTTGGGTGAGTGAAATCCATGACAAATGTTTGATTGTTAATTAATGGTTCAACTTAAGATGGCAACTTAAATACACATCTGGATGGAATGAGGCACCTGGAGTACCCAGTGTTGCTTGTATTTTTTTGGAAATCTCAGAGTACCCGTGTGATCTTCCTATGGACCACCACCCAGGCTCAAAGGGAACTGAGATGATTCATGCTAGAAACTTCCGTGTGCAGCCACAAGCTATTATGGGCTCTAGCATAGTTGAGTAAGTTACGTGAAGCTCTTGAAGATGTGGATCAACAGGTAGTGGGTTGTAGGTTTGGTATGGTCTGCCCGGAGTAGAGAGTTAATGTTTCTGAAAGACTGTTTCTCGGTCATCCGTTTCTCAAACACCATGTAGTGCGAGAAATTCAATGGAGGCGATCGAGTCTTGTGGGGAAAAGTGCGCAAACCTCTACAGAGTGTACAAACTAATCATGGTTAGCCGTGTCCCCAGTTATGGACATCTTGAGTATCTAGTACTTGGAGTATCTTAAGTATCTCATCACTCTAAATTAATATTGTTGGGTTGATAATTACCTTAATTGGGATTGAGTTGGAGGAACCTTCTCAATGATGTTTCAACTACCATGATAATTAAATTAAAATCTATTCCTTTGCTGTAGGAAAAAATTGGCTTTTCGCAAAACTGTAACCATAGAGATTTCCACCAGCCAAATATGCATGTAGTGATAGCATTATTCCGTTCTTGCTCTATTGTGTTACTTTGCCAGCATATTCCATGTCCTGACCCGTTTTCGGGCTGCAACGTATTATGTTGCAGACTTTTCAGATGAGGAGTAAGGTTCGTTAGGTCATTGCCGTGCAACTTAGCTATGCCGTTGGAGTTGATGGACTCACTTTATCTTCCAAGCCTTCCGCCGTTATCGTATTAGATGGCCTTAAGCCATATTTATTGTAATAAGTTCTCTTTGGAGACATTCGATGTAATAAGTGTGTGATTGCTACCCTGTTATAAATCCTCGAGTAGTGTGTGTGTGTCAGCATTACCGATCCAGGGATGACACTGAAGCACAGAGACTTGACCGTTTGAGGTCGGGTCGCTACATTTGTGATGCTCATCCACTCTACCTCATCTATAATCTATTCACAGGGTCTGTTGTCAGTGTTTGCATCATGTCAGATCAGAGTGATAGTCAGAACAAGTCAGAGGAGCAGGTTCACTTGAGTGAGGGCACTAGTCCCTCTAGCAGCTCAGATGATGGAAGCAGGAGCACACCTAGCACTCTGCCAAAGGCTGCCACAAGGGCCAGCAAGAAAAGAACCTCAGAGTCAGAGGATGAGTACCATGTGGCTGAGGAGGAAGAAACCACCTCAAAGAGGGAAGTCCTGAAAAAGGAATATGGCACAACTGCTGCCACCAAGCCAGGGATGAAGCAAAAGGTTCCTGCCAAGAGAGCTCCAATGTCTAAAGCCAGAGCATCCACTCAAGAGACTTTGGGATCTGCACCCAAAGAGCAGGTTGTGGCAGAAAAGAAAAGGAAAGAAAGGGTCAAGAAGACCACTGCCAGAGTGCTTGGGAGATCTTCAATCATGAAAGACTCTGAAGAAGAGGAAGAGGAAGAGGATGCTGCACCAGCACCTAAAGCTCAGAAGCTTATGGGAGATGGCATAAGATCAGGGGCTGCTCCATCTAAGCCCAAAGGAACTCCTAAGCCAGCTGCTCCAAAACCCAAAACTGCACCCAAGAGAAGCACCAGGAACATCCCAATAGCAGAGAAGAACAAGGCCCCAATGCCTGAAGCTGCAATGGAAGAAGAAGAAGATTCTGTTGTCTTGAGGAAGTTGATGCCAAAAATTCCAGACCACAATGATGCTCATCCAGTTGCAGAGAACATGAAAGTCAGCAAGGACTTTGGTCTAAGGCTATGG
Organism: Triticum aestivum; assembly: GCF_018294505.1. NCBI lineage: Eukaryota > Viridiplantae > Streptophyta > Magnoliopsida > Poales > Poaceae > Triticum > Triticum aestivum. Next base: position 438,560,617 of record NC_057797.1, on the reverse strand, counting down.
AGAGAGTCTGATCCATATGCCACCAGGAGAAGGACTGCTGTGGTCTACAAGTTCCATACAAAGGAACAATAGGACTTTTATGAGACCATCTTGCTTGACAAGAATCCCATAGTGTGTGACATGAGATGGGTTGATTGGTCATTTATTGAGGAAAACGAGGATCACTTCCCTGGTGTATATGACAGCTTCAAGGCTTGTGGAGTTGATGAGTTTGTGGCTCAGAAGCTCACAAAATGGAATGATGAGCTCATCATGCAGTTCTACTCCACAGCTCACTTCTACCCAGATGGAAGGATTGTCTGGATGTCTGAAGGTACTAGGTACCAGTCCAAAGTTGCAGAATGGGCTAAGTTGATCAATGCCCAAGAAGAACATGAAGATGACCTGGACGTCTATGCCAACAAGAAGAAGGATCACAACACCATGGCACACATGTACAAGGAGATCCCAGATGCTGCTCTTGAGACACACAAGTTTGGATCTGTACATTACCTTCTGTCAGGCTTGCCAACTATCAATTGGATCCTCAGGCACACTCTCTTACCAAAGTCAGGTGATCACAAGATGATCAGAGGCCATGCAATTAATTTCCTTCACATCTTTGATGTCCCACAGAAGTTCAAAGTCATGATCCTAATAGTGGAAACCATAAAGAGGACAGCTGCAGATCAGAACAGGAGTTGTGGGTTTGCCCTATAGATCCAGGAGCTGATCAACTCCAATATGGGCACTAACACATATCTGCTGGACAAGGAGCACCTTCCCATCTACCCAGACTTTGAGGACAACACTGTGGTGATGGATGAAAATGAACCATCTTCTATGCACGCACAAGCCAAGAAGGAGAAGGCAAAGGCTGAAAAGGCTGCAAGGATGCCAACTACTGAAGAAGCATCTCAGTATCTTCTGAAGAGCAAGCAAGATCAGCTTGGCTACTTGATTGCCTCCACTCTGAGGATTGAGAAGCGACTGGCCACCCTGACTCAAAACCAAGAGAGCTTGGAGAGGATCGTGGAGCAGAAGTTCTATGACTTAGATGTGAAGGTCACTGAGATCCATTCAGTCATTGAGAAACTTCAGGATGAAGTGGAGGAGAAGAAGGGCAAGACAACCACTGATGCTTTTGCTAGAGTGCCCAGAGTTCAGAGGTCTGCTGCAGTGCCTATTCCAGACACCAGAGCTACTTCATCTGCACCAGCTATAGCTTTAGTGCCACCGGCTCCAGCATCTACTCCACCAGCTCCATCTACCTCGGCTGATGCCTTCGTTCTTGGAGTTATGTCTACACCACCAGCTGAAGACCAAGCCTGAGTGTCGATCTACTACTATGCATTTTTATGAACTTTTTGGTAACTTGTTGCCAAAGGGGGAGAAAATGTATAGATCATAGGCTTCGAGAGAGAGCGTTGCTTTTTATTCTCTCCTTTTGTTTGGTGGTTAAACTTCGTTTATTTGCTTGGATGAGATACTTTATACTTTGTGCTTGCTTAGATGATCATGTGTTTGATCATATGCTACCTTAATGCTTGTTGGATGAAATTATCCTTTTATATGATCATTCATTTTGCTTGATGATGAGTGCATGTATTTTAATTATTATTATTTTGAGCGCTCCACCAAGATGTATGTGACATGGAAGAGTAACCCATGATCCTAACTCTCTGTCCATTTACAGTCCAAAGCAAATATTAAACCATGCACAAATTTAGGGGGAGCTCTTGCTTTTCACATACTTCTCAAAGCGACAATGTTTTTCACTCTTATTATCATTTGTCGAAGCTTTGATCTATATGTTTTCATCAATTACCAAAAAGGGGGAGATTGAAAGTGCAACGGTGGTTTTGTTAATTCCTAACAACATATAGCTCATTGAGCTAATGCTAATTCAAGATTAATATCTCAGGAAAGCTCAATGATTGGCATGGCATGGATGAGAAAAGTGGACCCCTCAAAATGCTAAGGACAAAGGATTGGCTCAAGCTCAAAGCTCAAGACTCTACATTTTCTATTTTAGTGATCCAAGATCACATTGAGTCTATAGGAAAAGCCAATACTATCAAGGAGGGATGAGGTGTTGCTTAATGAGGTTCTTGCTCAAGATGCTTAGTCATATGCTCCAAAACTCTCAACTACTTTCTCACATCCACATATGACCTAAACCAAAAGTCAAACTTGGCCCCACCGATTATTTCTATCTGGCGCCACCGAGTTTCAAATGTCATAGCCACTGCCACAAACCCTAGGCAAATCGGTCTCACCGATAGGGATCTCGGTCTCACCGAGATGGGATTGTAATCTCTCTGTTTCCCTTTGTAACATTTCGGTCTCACCGAGATGAGCGATCGGTCCCACCGAGATTGCAATGTAAACTCTCTGTTTTCCCTTCGTAACATTTTGGTCTCACCGAAATGAGTGATCGGTCCCACCGAGTTTACCTGACAAACTCTCTGGTTAGCTTATTACCAAAATCGGTCTCACCGAGTTTGTGTAATCGGTCTCACCGAGATTACATTATGCCCTAACCCTAATCATATCGGTCCTACCGAGTTGCATGTCGGTCCCACCAAAAATCCTAATGGTCACTAGCTTTGCTGAATCGGTCCTACCGAGTTTAAACATTCGGTCCCACCGAGTTTGGAAAGTTATGTGTAACAGTTAGATTTTGTGTGGAGGTTATATATACCCCTCCACCTCCTCTTCATTCGTGGAGAGAGCCATTAGAACAAACCTACACTTCCAACCTATATTTTCTAAGAGAGAACCACCTACACTGGTGTTGAGACCAAGATATTCCATTCCTACCATATGAATCTTGATCTCTAGCCTTCCCCAAGTTGCTTTCCACTCAAATCTTCTTTCCACCAAATACAATCCTATGAGAGAGAGTTGAGTGTTGGGGAGACTATCATTTGAAGCACAAGAGCAAGGAGTTCATCATCAGCACACCATTTGTTACTTCTTGGAGAGTGGTGTCTCCTAGATTAGCTAGGTGTCACTTGGGGGCCTCCGACAAGATTGTGGAGTTGAACCAAGGAGTTTGTAAGGGCAAGGAGATCGCCTACTTCGTGAAGATCTACCTCTAGTGAGGCAAGTCCTTCATGGGTGATGGCCATGGTGGGATAGACAAGGTTGCTTCTTCGTGGACCCTTCATGGGTGGAGCCCTCTGTGGACTCGCGCAACCATTACCCTTCGTTGGTTTAAGTCTCCATCAACGTGGATGTACGATAGCACCACCTATCGGAACCACGACAAAACATCCGTGTCTCCAATTGCGTTTGAATCCTCCAAACCCTTCCCTTTACATTCTTGCAAGTTGCATGCTTTACTTTCTGCTGCTCATATACTCTTTGCATGCTTGCTTGAATTGTGTTAAGATTGCTTGACTTGTCCAAAGTTGCTAAAATCTACCAAGAACTAAAATTGGGAAAAGGCTAGATTTTTATTTGGTCAAGTAGTCTAATCACCCCCCTCTAGACATACTTTCGATCCTACAGAATGAAATGCCGACCATTAACTCCAAAGCAATAGGGTTGCTAGAAGTTTTGAATTTGCACATCATAGTCCAATTGTTGGTTTTCCGGTTAGAAACAACACAGGGACCAAGCGATGAATGTAGATGGTGAGATGTATCAATTGTATCAGGAATTCTTAAGAGGTGGTGAAATTCTCACAACATTCTTGATATATAAGATGATATTACTTTAAGGTAGGACATAAGATAAGATGGATAGCCAGGAACTCAAGGTACAACCACAACACTAACAAGTTTGTGTTGGAAAGAAGGCAAGGAAGTAGTCGATGACAACACAAATTACCAAGGGACAAGGATGGTATTTCCCATGAAGAATTCAATACAAATCTTGGAAGAGCTCATAATGTTGATGATGATCACGACACATTTGTCGAGAGATTTCAAGATGTAATCGATCGACGATGACATCAAGTCAAAGGAATGGTGAAGCGAAAGGTTATTGGAACCAAGGGTACGACACAAACTCGAAACCAAGCTCGCTGTTCAAGGCAAAATGATATGATGAGGAAAATGATACGTCTCCAACGTATCGATAATTTTTTATTATTCCATGCTATTATATTATCCATCTTGGATGTTTCATATGCATTTATATGCTATTTTATATGATTTTTTGGACTAACCATTAACCTAGAGCCCAGTGCCACTTTCTGTTTTTTCCTTGTTTTTGAATTTTACAGAAAAGGAATACCAAACGGAGTCCAATTGACGTGCCAATTTTGATGATTTTTATGGACCAAAAGAAGCCCCTGAAGTAAAAGAGTTGGGCCAGAAGAGTCCCGAGCCATCCACGAGGGTGGAGGGCGCGCCCTACCCCCCTGGGCGTGCCCCCTATCTTGTGGATGACTCGGAGACCCCCCCTGATGTGAGACCGATGCCAAAAATTCCTATAAATACAGAAACCCCCCAAAAGAAACCTAGATCGGGAGCTCCGCCGCCGCAAGCCTCTGTAGCCACCAAAAACCAATCAGGACTCTGTTCCGGCACCCTGCCGGAGGGGGGAATCATCACCGGTGTCCATCTTCATCATCCCAGCGCTCTCCATGACGAGGAGGGAGTAGTTCACCCTCGGGGCTGAGGGTATGTAACAGTAGCTATGTGTTTGATCTCTCTCTCTCTCTCTCTCTCTCTCTCTCTCGTGTTCTTGACTTGGCACGATCTTGATGTACCGCGAGCTTCGCTATTATAGTTGGATCTTATGATGTTTCTCCCCCTCTACTCTCTTGTAATGGTTTGAGTTTTCCCTTTGAAGTTATCTTATCGGATTGATTCTTTAAGGATTTGAGAACACTTGATGTATGTCTTGCATGGGATACTCGTGGTGACAATGGGGTATTCTATTGATTCACTTGATGTATGTTTTGGTGATCAACTTGCGGGTTCCGTGACCTTGGGAATCTATGCATAGGGGTTGGCACACATTTCATCTTGACTCCGTTAGAAACTTTGGGGCACTCTTTGAAGTTCTTTGTGTTGGTTGAATAGATGAATCTGAGATTGTGTGATGCATATCATATAATCATACCCACGGATACTTGAGGTGACATTGGAGTATCTAGGTGACATTAGGGTTTTGGTTGATTTGTGTCTTAAGGTGTTATTTTACTACGAACTCTAGGGTGTTTGTGACACTTATAGGAATAGCCCAATGGATTGATCGGAAAGAATAACTTTGAGGTTGTTTCGTACCCTACAATAATCTCTTTGTTTGTTCTCCGCTATTAGTGACTTTGGAGTGACTCTTTGTTGCATGTTGAGGGATAGTTATATGATCTAATTATGTTATCCTTGTTGAGAGAACTTGCACTAGTGAAAGTATGAACCCTAGGCCTGGTTTCAACTTGCTTTCAAGAGGAAGCAACAACCATATTGGTACTTAGACCACATGATTGCTTTCAAGAGGCAATAACAGCCGTATTGCGATCAATCCATAAGGACTCAAATACTCAGAAACGAAACGACAGAGGCCCCATAATTCAGGGATGCCGGCTTTATTATATTGATCATAAAAAGTATATACATTCGATGAAAGTATGTACAAAAGTAAGAGCTGGCGGCTCAAGTATAGTATGACCGGAGATGTGCAATGTTCCACGGACGACGGGTCTCTTCCTCTGACGTGCGAGAATCCATATGCTCACATATATGAATGAGGTAATACAACCCATTGTTGAGGTTTTTGCTAACCACAAAGGGCCCTTCCAAAGGTGGGGATAACTTGTGCATATATGTTTGATCTTGGATAAGCCGAAGCACTGATACGTCCATTTTCAATCATGTTTTATTACTATTATTTATAATGTTTTTATCCATAATAATGCTTTTTGGAGTAATTCTAATGCCTTTTCTCTCATAATTTGCAAGGTATACACCAAGGGGGGGGGGAATTTGGCAGCTGGAAATCTGGACCTGGAAAAGCTACGTTAGTCCACCTATTCTGCACAACTCCAAACAAGCCGAAACTTCACGGGAAATTTTTATGGAATATATAAGAATTATTGGAGAAAATAACTACCAGAGGGGGGCCACCAGGTGGGCACAACACACCTGGTCCTTGCACGCCCTGGGGGGTTGTGGCCTCCTCGGCCCACCTCCGGTGCCCATCTTTTGGTATATAAGTCCTTTTGACCTAGAAAAAATAAGGGGAGGACTTTCGGGACGAAGCGTCACCGCCTCGAGGCGGAACTTGTGCAGGAGCACTTTTGCCCTCCGGCGAAGCGATTCCGCCGGGAGAACTCCCCTCCCCGAGGGGGAAATCATCGTCATCATCATCACCAATAACTCTCCCATCTTGGGGAGGGCAAAATCTCCATCAAGATCTTCAACAACACCATCTCCTCTCAAACCCTAGTTCATCTCTTGTGTTCAATCTTGTTACCGAAACTATAGATTGGTACTTGTGGGTGACTAGTAGTATTGATTACATCTTGTAGTTGATTACTATATGGTTTATTTGGTGGAAGATTATATGTTCAGATCCAAGATGCTATTTAATACCCCTCTGATCTTGAGCATGATTATTATTTGTGAGTAGTTACCTTTGTTCTTGGGGTCACGGGAGAAATCATGTTGCAAGTAATCATGTGAATTTGATATGTGTTCGATATTTTTATAGTATGTGTGTTGTGATTACCTTAGTGGTGTCATGTGAACGTGGACTACATGACACTTCACCATATTTGGGCCTAAGGGAATGCATTTTGGAGTAGCAATTAGATGTTGGGTTGCGAGAGTGACAGAAGCTTAACCCCCAGTTTATGTGCTATTCCGTAAGGGATCGATTGGATCCAAAAGTTCAATGCTATGGTTAGAATTTATTCTTAATACTTTTCTCGTAGTTGCGGATGCTTGTGGGAGGGTTAATCATAAGTAGGAGGTTTGTTCAAGTAAGAACAATACCTAAGCACCGGTCCACCCACATATCAAATTATCAAAGTAGCAAACACGAATTAAACCAACATGATGAAAATGACTAGATGAAATTCCCGTGTACCCTCAAGAACGCTTTGCTTATCATAAGAGACCATTTTGGCCCGTCCTTTCCCTCAAAATGATTGGGCTACCTTGCTGCACTTTTCTTACTATTATCATTGCTTGCTCGTTACAAATTATCTTGCTATCAAACTACTCTGCTACTTACAATTTTAGCACTTGCAGACATTACCTTACTGGAAACTACTTGTCATTTCCTTCTGCTCCTTGTTGGGTTCGACACTCTTACTCATCGAAAAGAGGTACAATTGATCCCCTATACTTGTGGGTCATCGAGCACCAAGTCACCTTCCTGAGACGTCCGGGTCTTAACTCTGCGGCTATGATAGCGATGCAGATCTTGTTGATATATTGCTGAATGAGCCGCCACCAAGTCTTGCTCCTCATCCAATGCATAGAGTGCATTTTAACGTGCTATTTCATTATCAGCTTTAGCATAAGCCGCCACACGGGGCGAGTTATGACGGATATCGCTTGGAAGAACCGCCTCAGCCCCGTAGACCATGAAGAAAGGCGTATAGCCTGTTGACCTATTGGGAGTGGTATTGATACTCCAAAGTACTGAAGGTAACTCCTCAACCCAACAACCCGGCGTTCACTGCAAAGGAACCATAAGCCAGGGCTTGATGCCTCTCAAAATTTCTTGGTTCGCCCTCTCAGCTTGACCATTGACAGCGGATGAGCCACAGAAGAGACGTCGAGACGAATATGCTCTTGTTGACAAAACTCTCTCATAGCACCTTTAGACAGATTAGTGCCATTATCTGTGATGATACTACGAGGGTAACCAAAATGGAAGATAAACTTTTTAACAAACTGAACTACCGTTGCCGCATCACACTTGCTAACCGGCTCCGCTCCAACCCACTTGGTAAATTTGTCAACCGCCACTAAGAGGTGGGTTTTCTTATCCTTAGACCTTTTGAAGGGTCCAATCATATCCAGCCCCCAGACTGCAAACAACCAAGTAATTGGAATCATCCTCAACTCTTGAGCCGGCACATGAGCGCGTCGAGAAGATTTCTGACACCCATCACACTTACTACGAGATCCTCGGCATCAGCATGAGCCGTCAACCAATAAAATCCATGACGAAAAGCTTTAGCCACTAAGGATTTAGAGCTGGCGTGATGACCACAATCACCTTCATGGATTTCCCTTAAGATCTCATGGCCCTCTTCAGAAGAAACACAACATTGGAATACCCCTGTGACACTGCATGAATGTAACTCACCATTAATAATAGTCATAGACTTGGACCGCCGGGTTATTCATACGTCCATTTTGCATCATGCTTTTATATCGATATTTATTGCATTATGGGCTGTTATTACACATTATGTCACAATACTTATGCCTATTATCTCTTATTTTACAAGGTTTACATAAAGAGGGAGAATGCCGGCAGCTGGGATTCTGGGCTGGAAAAGGAGCAAATATTAGAGACCTATTCTGCACAGCTCCCAAAGTCATGAAACTTCACGGAAGTCATTTTCAGAATATATAAAAAATACTGAGCGCAAGAAGTTCCGGAGGGGGGCCACACCCTCCCCACGAGGGTGGGGGGTGCGCCCTACCCCCCTGGGCGCGTCCCCCTACCTCGTGGGCACCCTGGTGGCCCTCCAATGTCCATCTTCTGCTATATGGAGTATTTTGATGAGGAAAAAAAATCATAAGCCAGCTTTCGGGGCGAGACTTCGCCGCCACGAGGCGGAACCTTGGTGGAACCAATCTAGGGCTCTGGCGGAGCTGCTCTGCCGGGGAAACTTCCCACCGGGAGGGGGAAATCATCGCCATCGTCATCACCAACGACCCTCTCATCGGGAGGGGATCAATCTCCATCAACATCTGCACCAGCACCATCTCCTCTCAAACCCTAGTTCATCTCTTGTCTCCAAGTCTGGGATTGGTACATGTGGGTTGCTAGTAGTGTTAATTACTCCTTGTAGTTGATGGTAGTTGGTTTATCTGGTGGAAGATCATATGTTCAGATCCTATATGCATATTAATACCCCTCTGATTATGAACATGAATATGCTTTGTGAGTAGTTACGTTTGTTCCTGAGGACATGGGATAAGTCTTGCTATTAGTAGTCATGTGAATTTGGTATTCGTTCGATATTTTGATGAGATGTATGTTGTCTCTCCTATAGTGGTGTTATGTGAACGTCGACTACATGACACTTCACCATTATTTGGGCCTAGAGGAAGGCATTGGGAAGTAATAAGTAGATGATGGGTTGCTAGAGTGACAGAAGCTTAAACCCTAGTTTATGCGTTGCTTCGTAAGGGGCTGATTTGGATCCATATGTTTCATGCTATGGTTAGGTTTACCTTAATACTTTTGTTGTAGTTGCGGATGCTTGCAATAGAGGTTAATAATAAGTGGGATGCTTGTCCAAGTAAGGACAGTACCCAAGCACCGGTCCACCCACATATCAAATTATCAAAGTACCGAACGCGAATCATATGAACATGATGAAAACTAGCTTGACGATAATTCCCATGTGTCCTCGGGAGCGCTTTTCTTCATATAAGAATTTGTCCAGGCTTGTCCTTTGCTACAAAAGGGATTAGGCCACCTTGCTGCACTTTATTTCCTTTTGTTACTTGTTGCTCGTTACCAATTATCTTATCACAAAACTATATGTTACCTATAATTCCAGTGCTTGCAGAGAATACGTGCTGAAAACCGCTTATCGTTTCCTTCTGCTCCTCGTTGGGTTCGACACTCTTACTTATCGAAAGGACTACAATAGATCCCCTATACTTGGGGGTCATCAAGACTCTTTTCTGCCGCCGTTGCCGGGGAGTGAAGTGCCTTTGGTAGGTGGAATTTGGTAAGGAAAAATTTATATAGTGTGCTGAAATTTACTGTCACTTGTTGTCGGTGTCAAAACCGGCAGATCTCGGGTAGGGGGTCCTGAACTATGCGTCTAAGGCGGATGGTAACAGGAGGCAGGGGACACAATGTTTTACCCAGGTTCGGGCCCTCTTGATGGAGGTAAAACCCTACGTCCTGCTTGATTAATATTGATGATATGGGTAGTACAAGAGTAGATCTACCACGAGATCGGAGAGGCTAAACCCTAGAATCTAGCCTATGGTCTGATTGTATGTTGTAGTTGTTCTACGGACTAAAACCCTCCGGTTTATATAGACACCGGAGAGGGTTAGGGTTACACAAGGTCGATTACAAAGGAGGATATATCCATATCCGTATTGCCTAGCTTGCCTTCCACGCCAAGTAGAGTCCCATCCGGACACGAGACGAAGTCTTCAATCTTGTATCTTCATAGTCCAACAGTCCGCCCAAAGGATATAATCCGGCTGTCCGGAGACCCCCTAATCCAGGACTCCCTCAGTAGCCCCTAAACCAGGCTTCAATGACAATGAGTCCGGCGCGTAGTATTGTCTTCGGCATTGCAAGGCGGGTTCCTTCTCCGAATACATCACAGAAGAATTTGAATACAAGGATAGTGTCCGACCCTGCAAAATAAGTTCCACATACCACCGTAGAGAGAATAATATTTACACAAATCTAATTTGCTGACTTGTTTTGGCAACACGACATTGTGCCATGGCCCGGTGATTATTGGAACCGTTTCCTTTAACTAGCCCCGCACATAACACGAGGCAGTTTTTTGACACATCTTGTCAAAGCAGAGATCGTGTCCCCCTATCACGGGATTCTCATCAATACGGGCGTGGGTAACCCAACCGCGCCATTGATTACGGCGCTTGGGGGATAAGCGATTTTTACCAGGCTAGTGGGGACGGTTAGTTTCGTCCGCCCATATAAAGGGATAAGGATTCACCTTTTCATCCACGCCTTCTTCCTCCTTTGCTCATCCGTTTTCGCACACTCGAGCTCTAGCGCCCAAGTCCGCACTTCCCACCTCCACCTTCTCCAACCATGTCTGGAGCGGGAGGCAGGTGGATGGTCTCCTCCGCCACGGAGGGAGACATCAAGAAGCTGAGGAGAGACAGATACCTGCCCGAGGACATCGCGCACCGGCTCCCAGATGAGGGGCAGCTCATCCCCACCCCCAAGCCCCATGAGAGGGTAGTGTTCCTCACCCATTTCCTCCGCGGATTGGGATTCCCTCTCCACCCATTCGTCCGAGGGCTCATGTTCTACTACGTCCTGGATTTCCACGATCTGGCCCTGAACTTCATCCTCAACATCTTGGCGTTTATCGTCGTGTGCGAGGCCTTCCTCCGCATCAAGCCCCACTTCGGCTTATGGCTCAAGACCTTCAATGTCAAGCCGAAGGTTATGGGCGGCTGCCAGGCGGAGTGCGGAGGCGCCATGGTGGGCAAGATGCCCAACGTTACATGGCTCGAGGGCTCCTTTGTGGAAACCATAAAGGGATGGCAATCGGGGTGGTTCTACATCACTGAGCCGCGTGACCCTGCATGGGCAGCGGCCTCCAAGTTCCAATATGGCATCCCCACATGGCTCACCTCCTGGAAAGAGAAGGGCCTGTCCTGGGGTGGTTCGGAAGAGCTGACCGGACTCCAAACATGTATTCAAAACATGGTGAACAAGAAGCTCAAACTCGTCAACGTAGTCCAGGTCATGCTCCACCGCCGGATCCTCCCGTGCCAACAACGGGATTTCAACTTGTGGGAGTTCGACACGGCGCAGCACCGAACTCTGAACATGCTCTTCGACACAACTCACGAAGATGCCTGGAGGGTGCTGTTCAAAAGCGCTGAGGTCCCCCCTCCCATTACTGAGGATCGCGGATTCAGCGCGAAGTGCCAAGCCAGTGCGGTAAGCTGCTTTACCTTTCACAAGATACTTATTTTTTATAGATTGACTCCATGCGGGATCTAAACTCCCGTACCTTTGGCAGGACTGGCAGGAGACGGCCGGACAGATCGATTGCCCGACTCCTTTGCCCGAAGGCCCAGCAGACGCTCTTCTGGCGAAGATGCTGACTCCGGCTCCTTATACGCTGCCGGAGAAGACCAAGAAGGCCAAGGGAACCCGAAAGAGTTCCCGACGCCAGGTGTCGTCGGACTCACCGTCCGATGACTCTGTAGCACACTCCTCCCCCGAAGACGACGAGGAAGAAGAAGATGCTCCCCCTCCAGTTGGGGGAGATAAGAAAAGGAAGGCCGCCCC